>NW_016805277.1:1292716-1326410 GCF_001698545.2 Rhinopithecus bieti | reverse complement strand
CACACCGGGGCCTATTATGGGGAGGAGGGAGGGGGGAGGGATGGCACTGGGAGTTATACCTGATGTAAATGACGAGTTGATGGGCGCAGCACACCAACATGGCACAAGTATACATATGTAACAAACCTGCATGTTGTGCACGTGTACCCTAGAACTTAAAGTATAATAATAAAAAAAAGAAAACATATGTCCATACAAAAACAAGTACACAAACGCTCATAGCAGCATTACCCATAATAGCTAAAAAGTAAAAACAACCCAAATGTCCATCAACTGATGAATGGGTAAATAAAAAGAGCTCTAACCATTCAGTGGAATATTATTCAGCCATCAAAATAAATAAAGTGGGCTGGGCGCAGTGGCTCATGCCTGTAATACCAGCACTTTGGGAGGCCAAGGCGGGCAGGTCACAAAGTCAGGAGATGAAGACCATCCTGGCTAACACGGTGAAACCCCGTCTCCACTAAAAATACAAAAAGTTAGCCAGGCGTGGTGGCGGGCACCTGTAGTCCCAGCTACTTGGGAGGCTGAGGCAGGAGAATGGTGTGAACCCAGGAGGCGGAGGTTGCAGTGAGCCGAGATCGCGCCACTGCACTCCAGCCTGGGCGATGGAGCGAGACTCCTTCTCTAAAAAAAGAAAAAAGAAATAAAGTGCTGGCTGGGCACAGTGGCTCAGGCCTGTAATCCCAGCATTTTGGGAGGCCGAGGTGAGCAGATCACTTGAGGTCAGGAGTTCGAGACCAAATGGCAAAACCCCATCTCTGTTAAAAACAATTTTAAGGCCGGGCGCGGTGGCTCAAGCCTGTAATCCCAGCACTTTGGGAGGCCGAGACGGGTGGATCACGAGGTCAGGAGATCGAAACCATCCTGGCTAACATGGTGAAACCCCGTCTCTACTAAAATACAAAACTAGCTGGGCGAGGTGGCGGGCGCCTGTAGTCCCAGCTACTTGGGAGGCTGAGGCAGGAGAATGGCGTAAACCCGGGAGGCAGAGCTTGCAGTGAGCTGAGATCTGGCCACTGCACTCCAGTCCTGGCGACAGAGCGAGACTCCGCCTCAACAAAAAAAAAAAAAAAAAAAAAAAAAAAAACAATTTTAAAAAAGAAATGAAGTACTAATACATGCTATGTTAAGTGAAAAGAGCTAGTCCCAAAGGACCATATATTATATAATTCTACTTATATGAAATGTCCAGAATAGGCAAATCCATAGAGAATGAAAGCAGATAGGAGTTTATCTAGGCCTGGAAGGGTTGGGAGGAAATACAGAGTTAAAATGGGTACAGGGTTTCGTTTTGGGGTGATAAATATGTTCTAAAATTACCATGGTTATGGTTGTACAACTCTGTGAATATACTGTAAACCACCTAATTGTACATTTTAAATGGGTGACTTGTATGATATATGAATCATATCTCAAAAAAGCCTAAACTAAATGGATGCGCATTTGGGTGATAAAACTATCTTTAAAATGCAAGGAAATGGGCAGGCCTGGTGGCTCACACCTGTAATCACAGTACTTTGGGACGCTGAGGCAAGAGGACCACTTGAAGGCAGGAGTTTGAGACAAGCCTGAGCAACACAGCGAGACCTATCTCTATTATTTTAAAAAATGCAAGGAAATGATTGCAATAAAAATCAGTATCGTGGTTGCTTTGTTGGGAAAGGAGCATGTTACAACTGCAGTAGGGCACACAAAGGGTTTTCTGGGGTGGCGGGCAAAATCCTATTTTTTGATCTGGTGGTGGAGCTATCCATTTGTTATGTGAGATATTCTGTGTCTGTGTTTTCTTTTACAATAAAAAAGTTATCAAAACAGACTCACTAGCAAATTTGTTTCAAATGTAATGTGAAGTCTCCTAGAATCCAATCTTACTGTGGGCCAGGCACCAAGTTTGGTTATGTATAAGAGATTATGCCTATCCTCAAGGAACTTAACTTTTAGTGAGAGGTTAAAAAAAAGAGCTAGAGAAAGAACTAGCCCATGTTAAATATTAACTGACACAAAATTTACAGATAATGTACTAAAAGATGTAGAATAGGATTGGGGGGCTAGGGAGTATATCAGAAAAGGAATTTAAGCTACATCATGAAAAGAGGGTAAAACTGAGACAGAGAGATCTTACGCAGGCTACATTATGCCCAGAGGCAAAAAAGAAATGAAGAAAAAATTTTTGAGGACTTTGAGTAAGAGTAGATAATATTTATTGAGCATATATCAAATCATTTACTCCTCACCACAAACCTACGAAGTGAGTCCTATTATTATTTCCATTTTATAGATGAAGTAACTGAGGTACAGAGACAGTCTGTACAGGGCATCAACGGTAGGTACAGTTGAAAAGGTACCCAGGGGAATGGACTGTGAATCCAGACCACCTGGGTTAGAATCCTGGTTCAGTTCTGCTATTAAGCAGCTATGTGATTTCAGGCAAATTACTTTACCTCTGTGCCTTAGTGTTCTACTATTTAAAATGAGAATGCTAATAGTAGCAACTTCATCACAGGGTTGTTGTAAAGATTAAATTATTTGATGTATATAAAGCATTTAGAACAGTTCCTGGCAAAAAGTAAGTACTCATTAATATTACATATTATTATAACAGAATAATAATTTCTAGGAAAAGCACATGAGAATTATTCTCCTCCATGTATTCTATTAAATCAGGTATTAAATTACATACTTTTATCTCTTTATGTTCAAAATTGATTATTTATATTTTAGGCTGCTGTTTTATGTTAGACCAAGATCATGCTACTTTTGAGGCAATTCTCCTATTTCAGCCTCCCAAGTAGCTGGGACTACAGGCACACGCCACCACACCTGGCTAATTTTTGCACCTAAAACAGTACAATTTAAAATTATTTGCCAGTATTCACAAAGAGGGTACCATTTTTCAAGGAAATGGGAAACTCGGCAGTTCCTACTGCAACACTGGCAGAGTAAGATAAATGATTTCAAATATTTGCAGAATGTAGAGGCTAAAGATAAACAGAAGAGGGAACTCTGCTGAGGGCATGGCACAGCTTAAAGCAAATATAGATACACTCTGAGGGATGTCTGCATAGGTCTTCTGGGGCTGTGTCCATTCAACCTGTGAAAGCTGAGAGAGCGCAGCAGTAGCAGTAGCCAGCAATGCAGGTACCTAAAGAATCTGTTATGTTACCTTTAAAGGTGTCCCTCTTCTTAGCCCCAACCTAGATGCAGAGGGCAGAGTGTGTCAGTATTAGGGATGACAGATATACAAGAATATACCAAGGGATCAAAGAGATACCTAGGAGGCTAGGCACGGTGACTCACACCTGTAATCCTAGCACTTTGGGAGGCGGAGGCGGGTAGATCACCTGAGGTCAGGAGTTCGAAACCAGCCTGACCAATATTGTGAAACCCCGTCTCTACTAAAAATACAAAAATTAGCCAGGAGTGGTGGCGTGCACCTGTAGTCCCAGCTACTCGGGAGGCTGAAATAGGAGAATTGCTTGAACCTGGGAGGCGGAGGTTGCAGTGAGCTGAGATTGCACCACTGCGCTCTGGCCTGGGCGACAGAGCAACACTCTGTCTCAAAAAACAAAAAAAAGAAAGATACCTAAGAAAGGCTGACAGGATTCCAAAATATACATACTTTCCATAAGAAGTATCTTTCAATACTAATTCTGGAGCTCTATACCAGCGTGTGGCCACATAGTCCGTATAAATGTCCCCAGGAGCTGCTAGTGTTCGTGCAAAACCAAAATCACAGAGCTTAGTAATTCCTGACTGGGATACTAAAATATTCTCAGGTTTTATATCGCGATGAATGATCTAAAAACAAACAGAATACAAAATACATTGAGATTTCATTATCCAGAACCTCTCAAAAATTATACTGAGAAAATCTAGCTAATTAAGATAGTAAAGCTATTTCCTTACCACATGCAAAGGATTAATTATACAATGCAAATATAGTTACATGTTTTCAATTCTTGCTCCATCCACCACCTCAAAATAAAATGAAGCTAAGAAAACAGACATAATACTAAAAAGGCAAATCACATTCGTGTAAGAAAAACCAAAAGAACTTAATGAGGCTGGGAGTGGTGGCTCATGCCTGTAAACCTAGTACCTTGGGAGGCCAAGGCAGGAGGATCACTTGAGGCCAGGAGTTTGAGACCAGCTTGTGTAACAGAGTGAGACCCTGTCTCAAAAAAAAAAAGAAAAAAAAAAAAAGAAAAGAAAAGAAAAGAAAGAAAGGAAAAGAACTTATTGAAATTTTACTTTCCTTTAACTCTATGTCACACTCCAGTTCCAGCCCTTTCATGTCCTTCACAGCTAAACCTCTTGAAGACATTATCTGTACTCAGTCTTCACTTTCTGACCCAGTCACTCAAGATAATTAACCTTCTCTTTTGCTCCTACATTGCATTAAACTTCTCTAGCCAAAGTCATCTACATTTTTCCTACATCCAATAGCCACCTCTCCACCCATATTTACTTGGTTTCTTAGCATAAAAACAATGCCAACTATTCCTCCATTCCTGGTTTCTCAGACCTAAAATGTTCCCAATCTCCTCCTATCTACCTGGCAGCTACTCTTTCTCTGTCTGTTTCTAAAACATAGGATCCTTGTCTTAGGCTTTCCTCTCTTCATATATTGATATATATTGATCAGGAAACTTGAGTTTCCTGGTCAATCTCACGTACACTCTTTTTTGGGGGGTGCGGGAGCCACTTTTGTCACTTTGTTATAGGGACAACACTCTTGGGCTTCTCCCCACCTACTGGCTGCTCCATCTGAATCTGATCAACTCTTTTTAAGAAATTATTTTTTAAAGAGATAGGGTCTTGCTCCATTGCCCAGACCAGAGTGCAAAGGCACAATCGAAGCTCACTGCAGCCTCAAACTCCTGGGCTCAAGCGAGGAGCCTACCACCTGAGACAATCCTACCACCTCAACCTCCTGAGTAGCTAGGACTATAAGCGCGTGCCTGTAGTCCTACAGCCTACAGTATTGGGACTACTGGCTAACTAAACATTTTTTTTTGTAGAGACAGGGTCTGGTTATGTTGCCCAGGCGGATCATGAGTGCTGGGCTGAAGTGATCTTCCCACCTCAGCCTTCCAAAGCACTAGGATTGTAGGTGTGAGCCACCACACCAGGCCTGAATTATTTTTTAACATTTTGTTAATTTTAATTGATAAATTAAAATTGTACATATTATGTACATGCTGTTTTGAAATATGTATACATTGTAAAATTAGCTAAATCAAGCTAATTAACATTACCTCACACACTTATTTTTTTGGGGTGAGAACACTTAAATTTTACTCTCAGCAATTTTCAAGAATACAATCATTGTTATTAACTAGCTACCATTTTGTATAATAGATCTCTTGAACTTACTCCTTCTTTCTGACTGAATTTTTGTATCCCTTGACCAATATCTCCCCAGCTACCCCCACTCTAGCCCGTGGTAACTACCATTCTACTCTCTACTTCTAAGAGTTGCACTTTTATAGATTCTATATGTAATTGAGATCACGCGGTATTTGTCCTGTGTGTGACTTATTCCACTTACCATAACGTCCTCCAGGTTCATCCACATCATCACAAATGACAGGATTTCCTTCTATTTTTATGGCTGAATAGTGCTCCATCATGTACACATACCGCATTTTCTTTATGCATTCATCCTTAATGGACACTTAGGTTGATTTTTTTTTCTTTTCTTTTTTTTTTAGACGGAGTCTTGCTCTGTCACCCAGGCTAGAGTGCACTGGCATGATCTTGGCTCACTGCAACCTCTGCCTCCTAGGTTCAAGCAATTCTCCTACCTCAGCCTCCTATGTAGCTGGGATTACAGGGACACGCCACCATGCCTGGCTAATTTTTGTATTTTTAGTGGAGACGGGGTTTCACCAGGTTATCCAGGCTGGTCTCGAACTCCTCATCTCAAGTGATTTGCCTGCCACAGCCTCCCAAAATGCTGGGATTACAGGTGTGAGCCATTGCACCCAGACTCCTTTGCCCATTTTTTATTTTTATTTTTTAAAGACACAGGGTTTCACCATGTTGCCTGGGCTGGTCTTGAACTCCTGGACTCAAACTATCCTTCCACCTTGGCCTCTCAAAGTGCTGGGATTATAGGCATGAGCCACTGCACCTGGTCCTTTGCCCAATTTTTAATCACGTTATTTGTTTTCTTACTATTGATTTATTTGAGTTCCTTATATATTCCAGATATTAACCTCTTATTAGATGTATGGTTTGCAAGTGTTTTCTCTAATTCTGTGGGTTCTCTCTTCTCTCTATTGATTGTTTCCTTGGATATGCATACTTTTTTGTTTGATGTAATCCCAATTGTCTATGTTTGCTTCTGTTGCCTGTGCTTTTGGGTTCATATCCAAAAAGTCATTACCCAGATCCAATGTCATAGAACTTTTCCCATGTTTTCTTCTAGTAGTTTTACAGTTTCAGACCTTACATTTAAATCTTTAATCTATTTTTAGTTTATTTTTGTATAAGATTCATCTACTCTTATAGCTGTAGTAACTGTCCATATACTACTGATAATTTCAACATTTCTATGTCTAACAGATATTTCTCCTGGTTTCCACAAGAAGTGAAAGTCCACAATAAATCCCACAAACTAGGTACAGGTCCTTTAAATTCAGCAAATCTAAAACTAAACACATCTTCTTCTCCCCCAAACCTACTGGTTCTCAACAATCTGCTATTACAGTGAATGGAACCACCACTTACTCCATAAATCAAGCCAGAAACCAAGGGCATTTTTCTCCCTCCCCACACTCCTTTAACCTATCTACTGCTCTTCCTAGTTCAGGTCTCCTCAGCTGTCTCACAAAAGTAATACACAAGTCTATCAGTTGGTCTCCCTGAATTCACATTCGTGCTCTCCAATTCAGTCTCCACAATGAAGTCAGAACTATTTTAAAATCAGATGCGTGATCGTGTCACTTTTTTTTTTTTTTTTTTTGAGATGGAGTCTCGCTTTGTCACCAGGCTGGAGTGCAGTGGCGCAATCTCGCCTCACTGTAACCGCTGGCTCCCGGGTTCAAGCTATTCTCCTGCCTCCGTCTCCTGAGTAGCTAGGACTACAGGACTACAGGCACGTGCCACAATGCCCAGTTAATTATTGTATTTTTAGTAGAGATGGGGTTTCACCATGTTCGCCAGAATGGTCTCGTTCTCCTGACCTGGTGATCCGCCCGCCTCAGCCTCCCAAAGTGTTGGCATTACAGGAGTGAGCCACTGTGCCAGGCCTGATCATGTCACTTCTTTGCTTCAAGGATTCCTCATCCTGCAGGATAGATTTTAAACTCCCTAAAACGGCTTATAAGGCCTTGTGAGATTCGGCCGCTACTTATCCTCTTGACCTCCTTTCCCTAGCCTATAGAATATTAGTTTCCCGATTTGCCAGGGTTTGTCTAATCTCTGTGCATTTGTTGATGCTGCTCCAACTGCCTGGCCAAGTCAGCTATTTCCTCAGGACTCAGCTTGTATGTTAGTATTAGATGCTCCTTCTACATGTTCACATCAATCTGCACTTTCCCCTTCATAGCATCTGTCATGCAGTACTGTTAACTGCCTGTTTACTTGTCTGAAACCCCCACTAAACCATAAGCTCCGTGAGGGCAAGATGCACATCTGTCTTGTTCAATTAATATCCCGTGTTCAGTACAGTGCCTAGAACAAAGAAGGCATTTACAGATTTTATCAAATGAATTACAGAAGCACATACTCATCACCTGTAAAGTATCACAGCAGAAGTAGAAATGTCTCAGTGACAGAAATCCGGGATCTTTCCTTGCTTATACAACTTACTACCATAAATCTTTGAGACTGGCTCTTGATCTGACTCAATCTCCCTCCATAAATAGCCAAAAAATTAATTTAGGGTAAGCCTTTCTAATTGAGCCACTTTAAAGTTGTCATCTGTCAAAATATATAAATCCTTTTTTACTACCACAATTTTCATTGAGTGCCTACTATATGCCAGGCCCTACTCCAAGACCTAAGGATATAATGTGAACAAAAATAGACATTAAAAAGCACATTAAGATACCGCTTCAGGGGCCGGGCATGGTGGCTCACGCCTGTAATCCCAGCACTTTGGGAGGCCAAGGCAGGTAGATCATTAGGTCAGGAGATCAACACCATCCTGGCCAACATGGTGAAACCCCGTCTCTACTAAAAGTCCAAAAATTAGCCGGGCATGGTGGCATGTGCCTGTAGTCCCAGCTACTCAGGAGGTTGAGGCAGGAGAATTGCCTGAACCCGGGAGGCGGAGGTTGCAGCGAGCCAAGATCGTGCCATTGCACTCCAGCCTGGGTGACAGAAGGAGACTCTGTCTCAAAAAAAAAAAAAAAAAAAAAAAATTTTCCTCAATGGTTAAAAAGAAAACAAAAAAAAAAAAAAGTCTTTCTCCAATGTACAAAATGAAAACAGCAAAAAAATTTTTTAATTAAAAAATGTCTCCGGGCGCAGTGGCTTCACACCTATAATCACAACACTGTGGGAGGCTGAGGCAGGCAGATCACCTGAGGTCGGGAGTTTGAGACCAACCTGACCAACATGGAGAAACCCCATCTCTATTAAAACTACAAAATCAGCTGGGCCGTGCTGGCACATGCCTGTAATCTCAGCTACTCGGAAGCTGAGGCAGGAGAATCACTTGAACCCAGGAGGTGGAGGTTGTGGTAAGCCGAGATTGCGCCATTGCACTCTAGCCTGGACAACAAGAGTGAAACTACATGTCAAAAAAAAAAAAAAAAAAAATCATCTGAAATTTGGAAATATTAAGAAAAGAAAGTTTTAGCAGGGCTTGGGGGCATGCACCAGTAGTCCCAGCTACTCGGGAGCCTTAGTTGGGAGGATTACTTGAACCCAAGAGTTCAAGGCTACAGTGAGCTATGATTGCACCACTGTACTCCAGCCTGGGCAACAGACTGAAACCTCATCTCTTAAAAAATATCTATATACACCAGGCATGGTGGCTCACGCCTGTAATCCCAGCACTTTGGGAGGCCGAGGTGGGAGGATCACTTGAGGTCAGGAGTTCAAGACCAGCCTGGCCAAAGTGGTGAAACCCCATCTCTACTAAAAATACAAAAATTAGCCAGATGTGGTGGCGCACGCCTGTAGTCCCAGTTACTCGGGAGGCTGAGGTAGGAGAATCGCTTGAACCTGGGAGGCAAAGGTTGCAGTGAGCCAAGATTGCGCCACTGCACTCCAGTCTAGGTGACAGAGTGAGACTCCATCTCAAAAATAAATAAATAAATAAATAAAAATAAATAATATCTAGTCTAAAGAGCCACTTCACTCATGGCTGCCCTAATTCTCAAAGGTAATTAGCTTTACAACATTCTGTGAGGTAAGGGACAGGGATAATTTTACTCCAGGTTCCAGATAAGAACAAGAGAATAAAAGAATGTGGGTACTTCTGTCTAGGCCTCCTTCTCTGCTGTTCTCCAACACTCCACAGATCTCTTCCATGCTTGGTAATGAGAACTACCTCTTATTTTTTCCTTCCATTTCTGGGAGAATGATCTATTCTTACCTCTTCAACCACAGTCTCTAAGAGGAAGATTCTCAAATCTGTATATTCAGTTCTGAAAACTTCCAAAGTCATGATATAATTGGTTAGCCACTATTTTTACTTAGAAATTCTCACTATCCCTTAAAATACATTAATATATCTTAATGCAATTCCCACTTCTAAATTCAGTTATTGACAATGGCACTTCTGCTCTCCAATTAAAAATACGGTAATACTACAAAAATACAAAAATTGTCCTGGCGTGGTGGCTCATGCCTGTAATCCCAGCACTCTGGGATGTGGCAGGCGGATCAGGAGGTCAGAAGTTCAAGATCAGCCTGACCAACATGGTGAAACTCCATCTCTACTAAAAATACAAAAATTAGCTGGGCATGGTGGCACGCACGTGTAATCCCAGTTACTCGGGAGGCTGAGGCAGGAGAATCGCTTGAATCCAGGAGGCAGAGGTTGCAGTGAGATCACGCCATTGCACTCCAGCCTGGGCGACAGAGCAAGACTCCGTCTCAAACTAAACTGAACTAAACTAAACTAAAAATGCAAAAATTAGCCGGGCCTGGTGGCAGGAACCTGCAATCCCAGCTACTCGGGAGGCTGAAGCTGGAAGAAATGCTTGAACCCGGAAGGCAGAAGTTGCAGTGAGCCGAGATCCTGCCATTGCACTCCAACCTGGGCAACAGAGAGAGACTCCGTCTCGAAAAAAATACTGTAATAACCTCTGATTTCACCCTTTGTTTTCATCTCTCTCATACTTAATTAGTTCCCAAGTCCTGTGATTTTCCTTTTGAAATATTTCTATCCTATCCCTCTGCCATCCTTCCTCTCCTTCCCATTGCCACTATCTTAGTCCAAACTGTTACCACCCACACATCTAGACTGTCACAACAGTTTCCCGCCTGATCTCTCTGGGTCTCTATCTACTCATATCTTCTACTCTTGTTAAAATAAAATTAGATTTTGTTTTCATCCAGTCACAGCAATGCTCAAGAACCTTCAATGGGCTGGGTGGGGTGGCATGTGCCTGTAATCCTAGTAACTTGGGAGGCTGCGGCAGGAGGATCACTTGAGCCCAGAAGTTGGAGGCTGCAGTGAGCTATGATCATGCTATTGCACTCCCATCTGGGCAACAAAGCAAGACCCTGTCTCAAGAAAAACAAACAAAAAACAACAAAATCTTCAATAGTTTCCCAGGATCCTCAGGAAAGAGTCCACCCTCCTGTGGATAAATTTCAAGGTTCTGGAAAATCTCTCCCCTGGGAACCTGTGTAATCTTATCTTCCTCTACCTGTTGTTCCTTGTAACCTGACTTAACAGTACTCTCTAAAGTCCTCCACTCTGGTCTACTTCTATTTTCACAATGGTACCCCACCTGAATGCATTTTCTTCTCTATTCCAACAAAATCCTAGCTACAGTTCAAAATTCTACTTATTTCAGTTTTACCTCATCTTGGAAGTCTTCTACTGTCAGTTTAGCCCAGACTGATATCTCCTTTTATTCAAGAAACATTTTTAGAGTCTAATATAGACAAGGCTCTAAAAAGATACAAAGATAACACAACTATTCTTGACTCCCTACCAGCTTTCTTTTCTTTTCCTTTTCTTTCCTTAACACAACTATTAATTTTCCTGACTCCAAACCAGCTTGCTATATTTATTTATTTTACTTACTTACTTACAGGATCTTGCTCTGTCAACCAGGATGGAGTGGTGTGATCATAGCTCACTGCAGCCTTGACCTCCCAGGCTCAAACAATCCTCCCACCTCGGCCTCACAAGTAGCTGGGAGTACAGTATCATGCCACGATGCCTGATGCCCAGCTAATTTATTTTTTATTTTTAGTAGAGACAAGGTCTTGGCTATGTTGCCCAGGCTGGGCTTGAACTTTTGAGCTCAAGTGATCCTCCTGCCTCAGCCTCTCAAAATACTGAGATTAGAGGTGTGAGCTACTGTGGCCAGCCTACCAGCACTATCTACTGAGCATTTAAAATGTGCCTGACACAGTTTAAATGCTTTATACTTAGTACCTAATTTGATCGTTTAAAAAATCTGTGCCAGGTGCAGTAGCTCACACCTGTAATCCAGCATTTCAGGAGGCTGAGGCGGGCAGATCACTTGAGCCCAGGAGTTTGAGACCAGCCTGGGTAACATGGTGAAATCCCATCTCTACAAAAAATTAGCCAGGTGTGGTGGTTGATAAAGGAGGAGCACCATCATCTCGGACAAACACCAAGATGTTTTAAGGAGAGACGGGAGAATTGCTTGAACCCGGGAGGCAGAGGTTGCGGTGAGCCGAAATCGCGCCATTGTACTCCAGCCTGGGCAACAAAAACAAAACATCTCAAAAACAAAACAAACAAACAAATAAAAAACCTGCTGAGCTAAAAGCTTACAAGCCAATGCTAAAGTCAACACTAAAAACCAGAATAGCTATGATCTTTCCTCTTCCTTGATTTTTCATAAGTTAAATGACAAGGCTTCACACAGCTCAGCCACTTTATATCTCCTTTCTTCCCCTAACGGCTTCCACATTTACTTGCTATTTCCCTGGCCTAATTTCCAGTTCCCAACGCGAAACCTTCCTTTTTTTTTTTTTTTTTTTTTGAGGTGGAGTCTCGCTAAACCTCCCTTTATATGAGCAACTCTCCATTAAGCCACAGACCTGACTTCCAATGCTTTAACATACTTTCTCTAATAATAGTGCCCCAGCTGACTACTGATTCTACTAAACATAATTATTGATACTGCCTTTACCATCCCATACTTGGTCTGCCTTATAGTTGCAATTACTGAGTGCTCAATATTTTTTGGTTCTGCAACCAAAAGGTAGTGCTCCCTATTCCCGATCCCCATTTTCAGGATGTCTATTATTATTGTATAGAAAAATACTGTTAGCCACCTTCATAAAAATAAAACAATGTATAAGGAGCACTTATGATTCATATTCATCCTACAAATTGGCTTATTCTGAAGCACTTACATTATTACTGTGAAGATACTCAATTGCTCGAAGGATCTGGAAGAGGTATTTTCTAAGTCGTTTACTCTCTAGTCCATGACAATAATGTTGTAACTCATCTAATACTGTGTGGTCAATAAATTCAAATACCAAATGAATTTTCTTTTCTGTCTAAAACTTCAATCAGATTGACCAGGTTTTCATGATGAAATTGCTAGTGACAAAAGAAACAACACAAATTTTTAATTATTTCAAGCCTAACAATTTGTACATATAACATGTATAAATTTTGAAAAGAAACAGGAATATTTTTAGCTTTGTTCCATACATTTCTTTTTCCTTTTCTTTTTTTTTTATTTTTTTTTATTTTAAGATGGAGTCTTGCTCTGTCGTCAGGCTGGAGTGCAGTGGCACAATCTTGGCTCAGTGCAACCTCCGCCATCCCATTTCAAGCAATCCTCCTGCCTCAGCCTCCCGAACAGCTGGGATTACAAGCGTGCACCACCATGCCCAGCTCATTTTTGTACTTTTAGTGGAAACAGGGTTTCACCATGTCGGCCAGGCTGGTCTCGAACTCCTGACCTCAGGTGATCCTCCTGCCTCAGCCTCCTAAAATCCTGGAATTGCAGGTGTGCGCCATCATGCCCAGCCTATGTTCCATGCATTTCAACTGAAATTTTTCAACCAATGTGCTTCCATTCCTATTTTAAGAAAATTTTAATCCATTTTATAATCAATATTTATAAGACAAAGTGAGATATATTACTTTATTTCAAGTTGGTATTTAGTTGCTTATTAAAATAATTTAATGTACTATAACAGTATTCTATTAAGAGATATCCTGCTATTTTTAAACTTGGTTTGTGGTTAAATTTAACACCCAAAATTTAAAAGGCCCTTATGTTTTCAAATGGGCATGGATTTCAACACGATTAAGTATGTGATCTGAATTTATATAAATTAATTATTCTCTAATTTTAATCCTAAACTCTAGAAAGTAAACCGTAAGTTCTAGGGGGCATCATAAATTCATTAGACTATAACAAAAGAACATCAAAATATATACAAAATCTTCAGATATGTGAACTACCAATTTATAACCACAGAAACTTTACATAAATATATAATTATTTGTGGGTAAACGCTTTTTCGTTGTCTTTACTCTTCTATTAAACAACTAACCACCTTTTTAGACTGGTAACAATTATTGCTAAAATAATTTTAAAATGTAAATGATGTCCATGTATCAGCTTAGGAAACAAATGAGACTTAATATTGTATGCTACTTATTCTATTTTTCATCACAGTGACTTAATTATAATCAATTCTGAAATATGTAACCATTTTGTTCAAACTTTCAAGAATATGTGTTCATTTAGCTAAGAATGAAGGTTTTTTGTTTTGTTTTGTTTTGTTTTTTTAAGAGAAAGAATCTTGCTATATTGCCAGGCCGGTCTTGAACTCCTGGCCTCAAGTGATCTTCCTGCCTCAGCCTCCCAAGTTGCTAGGACTACAGGCATGAGCCACTGTTCCTAGCTCTAGAAAACTATACCTTTACGAAAATATATTTGCCTTTATTCCAATAACACAATGTCAATTTTTCTACTTCTCTGTAACTAATGAAGAGATTAAAGTCCTTAAAACATGATTAGAGAAAAACATCCAAAATATAACACCAGATTCCTTTCCTTTTTGCTCCAAATTTCCCTGCTTGGCAAGATGCCAGAGTGCTGCAGCAATAGCACACTGGCAGCAGTGAAAAGAATTGACTGCTGGCTGGGCATGGTGGTGCACGCCTATAATCCCAGCACTTTGGGAGGCTGAGGCGAGCAAATCACGTGAGATCAGGAGTTCGAGACCAGCCTGGGCAACATGGTGAAACCCCGTCTTCACTAAAAATACAAAAATTAGCACGGCGTGGTGGTGGGCACCTGCAATCCCAGCTACTAGAGAGATTAAGAGAGGAAAATCGCTTGAACCCAGGAGATGGAGGTTGCAGTAAGCCGAGATCATGCCATCGCACTCCAGCCTGGGCGACAAGAGTGAAACTCCGTCTCAAAAAAAAAAAGGAATTGACTGCTTTTGGACACTACAGTATTAATCCTCTACTTAAGGAAAATTACTGGTTTCCTGTCCAGTCTTTATTTTAAAGGCAAAAGCAGTAAAAGTAGGGAAAGGGTAATATGAATAAGCATTGTAGAAGATTCATTCAGGGATGAGGAAATAGGTACAGTACTTACTCAGATAAACTGTGAAATGAAATTCCTAGAAATGCTCTAGTACCCCTCTTCAAGTTGTTTTTCTCCATTCCTAGACAACTTTTCTACAGATATTCTCACTAATTACCTGAACTGCAATTTATTTAATGAAATTCTAGCACAAAAATTTAGTTTGGGCTGCGCGTAGTGACTCACTTCTATAATCCCAGCACTTTGGGAGACCAAGGCAGGCGGATCACCTGAGGTTGGGAGTTCAAGACCAGCCTGACCAACATGGAGAAACCCTGTCTCTACTAAAAATACAAAATTAGCTCGGCATGCTGGTCCACGCCTGTAATCCCAGCTACTCGGGAGGCTGAGGCAGGAGAATCGCTTGAACCCAGGAGGCAGAGGCTGCAGTGAGTTGAGATTGCGCCATTGCACTCCAGCCTGGGCAACAAGAGTGAAACTCTGTCTCCAAAAAAAAAAAGGTAATTTGAATTAAGTCATTATGACAAGATTTTTAGACTAAGAATATTAACTACTCCAAGAAATCTCTCTAGTGGAATTAGATTACATCAAATTTAAAATCCTATAAAAAGCCAATGAGAGCCAGGTGCAGTGGCTCACACCTGTAATCCCAGCACTTTGGGAGGCTGAGGTGGGCGGATCACATGAGGCAAGGAGTTCGAAACCAGCCTGGGCAACAGGGCGAAACCCCATCTCTACTAAAAATACAAAAATTAGCTGGGCGTGGTCGTACATGCCTGTAATTCCAGCTACTTGGAGGCTGAGGCATGAGAATTGTTTGAACCTGGGAGGCAGAGGTTGCAGTGAGCCAAGATCATGCCACTGCACTGCAGCCTGGGCGACAGAGTAAGACTGTCTCAAAACAACAACAACAACAACAACAAAAAGCCAATGACAATAGTTGGGGTATCTCAAAATTATCTGCATAACAGTTGTTACAGTAAAATACACACTCAAGTTCATCTCTGTATTGTCACATACTGGTTAGTTTTACAAAATGATTAAGTAGAAAAAAAAATAATCAGTTTAACTGCAACAGTTGAAGAGCAAGAGATACTGCCTTGGGGGAAAAAAATCTCCTTCTAATCAGATTTTCATTCACAGTACACAATTGCCTTATTTATAGTATTATTACGTTTTAGGTCATCAGGACAGGAACTGATATCTTTCACAAAATCATAACATCTTTATTGACTAACTTTTCATTGTCTAGAAACAGAGCTGTTCTATTTATTTATTTATTTGTTTGTTTGAGACGGAATCTTGCTCTGCTGCCCAGGCTGGAGTGCAGTGGCATGGTCTTGGCTCACTGAAACCTCCATTTCCCGGGTTCAAGTGATTCTCCTGCCTCAGCCTCTTGTTTAGCTGGGATTACAGGCAGCTGCTACCATGGCCGGCTGATTTTTTTTTTTTTTTTTGAGACAGAGTCTTACTCTGTCAGCCGGACTGGAGTGCAGTGGCGCGATGTCAGCTCACTGCAACCTCCTTCTCCCGGGTTTAAGCAATTCTCCTACCTCAGCCTCCCAAGTAGCTGGGACTACAGGTGCACGCTGCCATGTCCAGCTAATTTTTTTGTATTTTAGTAGAGACGGTTTCATCATGTTGCCCAGGCTGGTCTCAAACTCCTGAGCTCAGGCAATCCGCCCGCCTCGGCCTCCCAAAGTGCTAGGATTACTGGTGTGAGCCACAGCGTAGAGCCATTCTAATAATCCACAGACGCCTAAAATGTTTCTGCAAATTAGGCCAGGCACAGTGGCTCATGCCTGTAATCCCAGCTGTTTCACAGATTCAAGACAGGAAGATCACTTAAGCCAAGAAGATGGAGGCTGCAGTGAGCTATGATCATGCCACTGCGCTGCAGCCTGGGCAACAGAGTGAGATTCCATTTCTAAAAAAAAAGAGAAAGTAAGCAAATTGATCCATCATATCTCATAAAGACTTACAAAGAAAGAAGAAAATATTATTTTTGTATCAGATAAAGACAAACAAGAACATGTGGCATATAAAACAGCTATACTATATCGTCAAGATCATAAACCTTAAAGGATGTAAATAAATTCCAATAAATAGAATATATACTTATTTAAATATTTTTTAAATCATTAGTTTTCTACCCAGACCCCAAGGAATGTTAATGCTCCTTTCTCCACACTCCTCAGTTGTTTCCCCTGGGTTGAACCGTCACACCGACATAGGATTCTATCTTGTTCCCTGATCTCTCCTGATATTGTTCCTCATTTCTAAAAGCCTACTGGTCATCTTTACTTAAATGTACTCCTGTCAGCTCAAATTCAACATTTCTAAAATCAAAGTAGTTCCCAAACCATGTCTCTTTTGAGTCTTTCGTATTTCTATCAATTGTAGCAATCACTGAACCTCAAAGAGACCTTTGACTCTATACTTTTTCTATAGTCTTCTATAGTCTTTCTATAGTCTTCTACACTCTTTCATGTCTGTTTTTTTTGAGATGAAGTCTCACTCTGTTGCCCAGGTTAGAGTGCAGTGGTGTGATCTCGGCTCACTGCAACCTCCACCTTCTGGGTTCAAGCGATTCTCATGCCTCAGCCTCCTAAGTAGCTGGGATTACAGGGGCGTGACACTATGCCTGGCTAATTTTTTTTTTTTTAATTTTTAGTAGAGACAGGGTTTCACTATGTTGTCCGGGATGGTCTTGAACCCCTGACCTCAGGTGATCCACCCACCTCGGCCTCCCAAAGTGCTGGGACTACAGGCGTGAGCCACTGCACCCGGCCTCACGTCTTTTTTTACAATACAGCATGTTGTAACTTTACTTTCCATTCACATTGCTGCATTTTAGCAAGGGCCCTCAAACATTTCCCAAAATTCCTGAATTGAACTCCTTACAGACCTATTTTTACTCTTAGTCCTCCAATCTATTCTGCACAATAGGGGTAGATTAAAATTTACAACATTTCTTTACACTGAATTCAAAACCTTCACTGACTTTCCACCTGTTACAAAATCAAGTTTTTGACTCCTTAGCCTAAAAGACTTTAAAATCTACTTCCAATTTACTGTTCTAATATACCTCTTTCCAATTCTGCTCAGAAAACTCTACAGGCAAATGTCTTTGCTCTTTGTCCTTTCCACTTTGCCCTTTATCCTTTGTCCTTCTTTAGTCTCTTTTGAGTTTATGTTGTTCCTCTAACCTAGAACACAACAGCTTCTCCCTCTTATCTAAACCTTCCACATCCTTCAAAGCCAAATTCATGTCCCAGTTCCTCAGAAAAACTTTCCCTACCAGGGAAAGGACTTTGTGTTGATTCCTTGGCATTTATTATGAGCCACTTTTTATTCAGTATGATTTTTTATATACTCTCCTTTCTGATTAAATTATAGAAGTCTTTAAGGGCAGGAACTATCTTTCACCTCCTTATAGTCTCAGTACCTAGCACCATGCCTTGCACAAAGCAGAAATTTTTATTATTATACTTGAATATTTCTGAATAATTATTAAACAATATTGGCATAGCTTTTGTTACATACTCCAAAACACATATATCTTGTATCACTATAAAATTACAAAAAGTAGACAAGATAGCGTATTACACTTGTTTCTACATAATATGAATCAGTACACGTGTGAACTAAAATATTTTTATGCAATTTTTTATTCCATAATAATTTTTCTTTTGACTTAGATGATTAAGGCAAAAGAAGCAAACCTTCAGAAACTTTATTTCTCTCATCGCAATTTTGTTGATAGATTGTTCTGGTCTCTCATAAAATATCTTAATGGCCACTATCTGCCCAGTATTCTTATGTTTACATTTCATGACTGTTCCGTAACTTCCCTCTCCCACTTTTCCAAGGGTTTCATACATCTCCATTTTCAAGCTGGGCTTTTACTACTTTATAGAAATAAAGAAAGAAAATGGAAAATGTTAAACGTTTATACTTTTATTTATTCAAACTAGATAATGCATATCCACAATAAACCCATAGTTTCAAATATAGAGACATTACAAAAAAAAAAAAAAAAAAAGGAATCTTTTCCACTGAGCCTTTTTGTCTTTGGGAACCAAAGACTGCTTGAGTAAGGTGTCCTTCTGAGGCTCCAACTTTCACCAGAACTTAACGGGTACTCCTCCTGTTTCGGTCATGCCCATCAACACAGAGATTACTTCACTATAAGTCACCATCCACCAAGCATGGAGTCCCCACACTTCCTGTCATGTTCCTATCCAATAGATCCCGCACTACTGCAGTCGCCCACTTATCATGCCCAAGGTCCTAAAAAAAAGCCTGGTCCCGCCCTCAACTCAAACCAGACTTCCTAGGATGCCGGACCGGCGTCACGCCCCACGTCCCGCTGTCGATTTTATCCAAAGGGCCGCCGCCGCCTCAGCCCATTCTGTGGTCCCGCTGGCCTGGCTCTGCGTAGTTCCAGTAGGGCTACGGAACACTGATACTACTTTGTTGCTTAGCCCCGCAAGGATCCGGCCACTCGCTACCATGGAAACGGCGGCAGAGTTGCGGCGTTCTAGCCCTCGTGCGCAAGACCGGAACATGGGCAGGGTCCTGACCCGGAAGGGGAAGTGAGAAGAAACGGAAACCTGCTCTGGGTAAGCACAGGGTGGAAGAGTGTTGCGCTTGGGAATGGGGGAGGGGAGTAGAGATCGCTGTCACAGCTGAGCCTCCTCACAACGTTGCTTTTGAATGGGGATAGGGAGGGTCCGCCTTTTTTTGTTGTTTGCTTTTTTGAGATAGTTGTGCAGTGGCGCCGATCTCAGCTCACTGGAACCTCCTTCTCCCGGGTTGAAGTGAGTTTCCTGCCTCATCCTCCCGAGAAGCTGGGATTACTGGCGTGCGCCACCACGCCCGGCTTTGTATTTTTAGTAGAGAGAGGGTTTCTACTATGTTGGCCAGGCTGGTCTCGAATTTCTGACCTCAGGTGATCCGCCTGCCTCAGGCTTTCAAAGTGCTGGGATTACACGCGTAAGCCACCGCGCCGGGTCAAGATGGTTCTTAAATCAAAAACTTGAACACCTGCCATATGCCTTTAAATTTTTTCCAACTGCTAGCAATCTTTTTTAAAGAAAAAAACCTCCCTCACCACGTGTCAAACTCTAGGAAAACAAGTAATTCGAAGGGTTTCACCATATACAAGAGCACAGAAATAAAGGCCAGTGCTGCTTAAGTAGACATAGAGTTCAGCTGGAGTGACAACCCCTAATAAATAACCACCAAATCACTAGAGCAAGTGCCTAGGGAGTGCTTTCTTCATTGAACAGGGCTTTGCTTTTTTCTATAAAATGAGTTAAATGTGAAAAGCGAAATCTGGCCATGCTTCCGCTAAATAAGAGGAAAGGCATTACTTAATAAATTCTAGTCCGGTGTGTCCCGCCCCAGCATGCATATTTAAATCACACCTGGAGAGCTTTTAGAAAGCAACTCCCAACCCAACCCCTACATCCACACCCCTGCCCAAACACCAGAGAGCCTGATTTAATTGAGATAGGGTAAATAAATTAGTATTTTTGAAGCTTCTCAAGTTTTCTATGCTGCTACAGTTTATATTGAGAGAAAGGAGAAGTGGTCATCGTTTTCATTGATCACTCAAAATATTCAGAATTGTCTTTTATTTGAAAGTTATTCAGCAGGACACGGTGGCTCACGCCTGTAATCTGAACACTTTGGGAGGCCGAGGCGGGCGGATCACGAGGTCAAGAGATGGAGACCATCCTGGCTAACACGGTGAAACCCTGTCTCTACTAAAAAATACAAAAACTTAGTCGGGCGTGGTGGCGGGCGCCTGTAGTCCCAGCTACTCAGGAGGCTGAGGCAGGAGGATGGTGTGAATCCGGGAGGCAGAGCTTGCAGTGAGTGGAGATCGCCCCACTGCACTCCAGCCTGGGTGACAGAGTGAGACTCCGTCTCAAAAAAAAAAAAAAAAAAGAGAAAGTTATTCAACCACAATATAAAACACCTTCTATAAATAAGAATGTCATAGTAAATCTTATAGTGGGTTCAAACTTGGTGTAAGCATATTATTTGCTGTGGGCTAAATATTTGCAAGGAGGCTGTGCACAGTAGCTCACACCTGTAATCCAAGGGAGGCCAAGGTGGGCAAATCACTTGAGCCCAGAAGTTCCAGACCAGCCTGAGCAACAGGGCAAAACCCCATCTCTACAAAAAATTAGCCGGGTGTGCTGGTGCACACCTGTGGTCCCAGATACTTGAGCAGCTGAAGGAGAATTGCTTGAGCCTGGAAGGTCAAGGCTGCAGTGAGCCCTCTTCACACCACTGCACTCCAGCCTGGGTGACAGAGCAAGACTCTGTCTCAAAAAATAAAAAAAATTGCCCAGGACAAAGATGAACCAAACTGAGTCCCTACCCTCAATGAACTCATAATCCAGAGCTACAGAATTGATAACAGCATACAATTAATAGCTTTAAAATTATTCCTTCTACAAGTAGGTTATGGCAGGCCTGGTTAACCAGAACGGCCAGTGATTCTTGCTAATATACAGCTGTAAGACTTTATGATGCACATTCACTGAATTAAAAGTGTTAATTCATTTTGGAAAATAATAAACTGTTTCCAAAACAATTATAAATCCCTGTAGTCACTGAATTCCTAACCTCCATTGCCTCCAGTTCCCATCAGGACTTTGTTGGTGTGTCAGGAGGACTCAGCACTTTTGTATCCATTCTTCAGCTCAACAGGGAAAGGGAGGCAGGAGGAGGACCTCAGCATTGCCCTAATCTTGCCCATAGTTCCATGGAACCAGAAAGGGTTAACTTTTCCCACTTTCCTTGTACCTCCCTTTCTTCAAACCCCGAATTCTGTCTCTGCTTTCGGTGACTGCCTAGACTGATAAATTATAAGGGTTTTTTGGTTGTTGCAGGGTTTGAGACAGGGTCTCAGTGGCATGATGATGGCTCACTGCAGCTCAACTGATTTTTCTGCCTCAGCCTCCTGAGTTGCTGGGGCTACTCGTGTGCGCCACCATGCCTGACTAATTTTACTTTTTGTAGAGACAGGATCTCCTATGTTGCCCAAGCTGGTCTTCAACTCCTGGCCTCCCAAAGTGTTAGGATTACAGGCATGAGCTAATGCCCCAGCTCATGAGAGACATTTTTAAGATACAGTTTCTATTTACCATTTTTCTCCATGTAACCCTACCTTTGTGTCTTCCTCCTTTGCTATTGGAAGGGTTAGGACTGCAATGGCAGAAAAGCAAAAACATTAAGAATATTCAGCTTTTAACTTAGAAAACACATTGTGAACGTCTAACAGGACCTATCAGGAGTTAGGCCTGGCTAACCTGATCACCAAGGCAGTCACTGGAAGCAGAGAGAATTCAGGGTTTGAAGAAAGGTACAAGGAAAATCGGAAAAATTAACTCTGCTTCCATGGAACTAGGGGCAAGGTTGAGGGAATGCTAAGGTCCTCATTCCACCCTCCCTTTACCTGTTGAACTGAACAATTCCCCAAATGGATACAAAAGTACTCAGAGTCCTTAGTATAACAAAGTCCTGAAGGTAGGAATTAAAAGCAATAGAGGGAAGGACAGTGACTACAAAAAATATTCAAGGTCTGTGGGAGGTCAACACCTCTGGACCCCCTGGTGGTGGGGGGGCACTTCTCGCCCATTTGCACCTTTCTTGCTAGTGTAAAAACCCTGAAGTTGTCTCAGGCTAGATATATAACCCTCACTCATGTCTGCCGGAGCTCTCCCCCAGATATGAATCATATTTGTAGGTTTCTTTGACAACCAACCACTCATTGATATGCTTGGAAGACTGCACCCCACATTCTTAAAATACAATGGCACTCCCCCCGATAGGCAAGTCCCCGGACTCTGACACATATCTTCAATTGAAAGCAGACCCAGAAAGGAAAAACTGCATAATACACCATCCTTTAATGTTTGCCCAGAATTTCCAATACTAGAAACCCCACTGCAAAGCAGAAAGACTATTTGGTAGCTTCAAGGAACCATTTCAGGATTTTGTAGTGTGGCCCTCAGTATTCAATGCTGCCTTAGAAGATCTTGCGATCCTCTCTCTTCTTGCCCCAAGTACCAGAGTTCATAAGCCACTGAACCAACCAGAGGGGAGTTCTTTTTGGTCCTGGTTTAAAGAAAACAAAACAAGCTGTTGATCCTCCCACGACCTCTTGGGTAATGTCTCTATACCTGTGATAAACCGAAAACAACTAATAAAGGTGTGTATCCAGCCCTCACCCTCTTAGACCCGCTTCACAGACCTGGCCGAAACTCACATCCAGGCGAGGCTCTCACGTGACCCGTTCTAAACGCGTCACAGGGACACGTGGTTCTAGATACTTCTCCCCCTCCCCCTCAGGGGTGGATTGTTGACAAGGCCGCGGCAGTCACGTGATCTTACATCATCCCACCTCCTTTCCCTGAAATCTCTGGCCCGGATGCGTCTCTCTTTCTCCACCCCGCCGAGCCTAAACTAGAGACGGGGAGGCAGACAGGATAGTGTGCCGGTTTCGTGGTCTCTGAATCCACAACCTCTAGTCTGAACACAGAGAGCACAAATTTGTCGATCACTTCAGGAAGCCGAGGAAGAACCACGCCCCGCTGAAGGGCTCAGGGAACGTGCGCTCCCCGTCCTGCCCCTCCTCCCCAGCACTCACTCTGTGGTAGCGGCGGAGGGCGGAGGGATCCGGAGGCGGCGGAGGGAGACGTCATTGCAGGGTTGTTTGTCAGTCTCGGTGGCGGCGGCGGCGGCAGCGGCGATCCACAGTGATTCGGCCGCCGCGCCGGGGGGTGGGGGGGCTGCGCGGGACTCTTTTCTTTCAGACTGACCGCGGGGCAGCTGCGGAGCATGTCGACCCCGGCCAGGAGGAGGCTTATGCGGGATTTCAAGCGGTAAGGACCTTCAGCTTCGCATAGATGACGGCCCCTCAAAGCTGCGGGGCTGCAGAGCGTGGATCCCGGACACCTTCCCCTTGTGACCCTCAGAGGGCCGGCTGTGGGCCCAGCGGGACTGGCGGAAGCCGGGTCCTACCTCGGCCCCTACTCTCCTTATCCTTGCGGCTCGCTCTGGCGCCCGAAGAAATTTCGATACTGCTTCCCCTCCCCCCAAAAAGTAAAACGATGTCGATCGACTGGTCTAGGGTTCCCTGCTGCCCATTTCGGCCAGCTGCCCGGCGTCTCGTCCGGGGGATCAGACATCATCCACCCGCCCCTGCACCCTGCGGCGCCCCTTTCTTGTCCCCTCAAAGTGAGCTCCCGCGGGAGCTTGTTCTCCGGCAGCACCAGTCAGCTTTGTTTCATGGCCCTTCAGTCTTATCCGAGGAGCCGAGTTGGGGCGAACCTCCCCAGCCCCCCACCCCCGCCAGTCCTTTCCATTTCTGCCGTGAGGGTGGGGTCCAGTGCGTGAGGCCCGGAGGTTAACCCATCCCCGAAACCCGACTCTGTCCCCGCCTGCCTGAAAGGACCTTGGGAACTGACTTAGAGATCTGGGACCTTAGAGCTGGCCACCCCGGCTGCCAGTGCCTTCTGGAACTCAGATCTGGCTGGTGAAGAAAGCCCTATCTATAGCCTCCCGAGTCTGGAAAAATGCCTTCCCTTAGACTGGCGCTAATTTGATACTCCTGGGCCTCCTTTGGTAAATAAAATAGGGTTTTGTTAGGAGGTATTGGGGTTGTGAGGAAGAAAATGATTATTCCGTTAGTTTACCTTTTATTGGATACTTAGAGACATAGAAAAAATAAGTGAGAAAACATTTTGATATTCTGCACATTTTTCTTAAAATTTTTTCTGGGGACACCTACCCTAATTGAACAAAATAGCATAAAAACATAGATTTGTCGCTCAGGAAGTCACCTCTCAGTTATTATAAAGCTTATGTGAGGCATTTGGATTTGGCCAACTTATTTAATTCATTCGTAGCTTCTCTTAGCCATTTAAAGGTAGGCGTCAAGCAGTGCAATTCTTCTAAGGCTTCTGTTTGTGGTGGCCTAATTTGCTTGAGATTGATTAAAACCCATTTTTTTTTTATGTGGACTAGTTGCAAATTATGATGCCCCATGAAAACAACTGCATATGTATTTGTGTGTGTATATAATGTAGCATTTTAAATTGAGGTTACAGTCTCTGAAAGGAGATGCCCTTTTTGGTGCAAAAGTCATTTTTCTAAAGCTTGAAATCAGTGTATCTGATTAGTACTCATGACTAAAATTCAGATAGTAAACTAGTTCATGTCATTGTCGCCCTGGCTCCTTACTGTAATGCTCTGCTTAATTCTGAGTTGAATACATGGCACCTTTTGTAGTTATCCAGAGATCTGCAGGTTACAAGAATTTGACTATGACGAATGTTGGAAAGCCTTGTATTGAGTCTCCTGATTTGAGAGGTAGATTTGATGTTAGTGCAGAGCCTTTAAAATAGGGACTGGCGGAAAACCTACTGATTACTTTTTAAAGCCATTACTGTTTGAAGCAAAAGGGATAGAGTAAATCTGCTGCCTAATACTAGTTTCCTAGTTTAATGTGTTTTCAGTCATTTCGTGTTTACACTGAGGTTTGCTTTTTTTTTTTTTCTTGTAGCCATTTTGCAGAAGTAGCCGTGGTTAGGATACACATGCATGTTTAGAGCAGCAAAATCAATGGTTCTGTAAAAATATTACTTGCTTTTGAGGTTTTAAACTTTTTTTGGTGTAAGAGGACAGTCTATATATATACATCAATTCTTGAAGAGATAATCTTGATAATATTGAAAGAGGGATGATTCTCAAGCCTTTTGGATTTTTAGGTAATTTGGAGAGGTATTTAATAAGTATATATACCTAGTTAATATATCTAAGTCACATGGTTCTTTTTAGTTCACAATAACAAGGAAATGGAGTTAGTCTGTGTCTCAAAATAGATGGTGTAGTGTCTGTCGGTGTTTATGTGGCCTCCTTAGTGGTCTTGATGTTCAAATTTTTAAATTACAACGCTGGATTTCTAGGTTACAAGAGGACCCACCTGTGGGTGTCAGTGGCGCACCATCTGAAAACAACATCATGCAGTGGAATGCAGTTATATTTGGGTGAGTTGAAAGGTTTAACAAATAATAGGTGTGTGCTGAATCTTTAAGAAAAGTGAACATATAACAACTGTCTAGGAAAAGAAACTGAGGTGGAATGAGAGATCTTAAGGACTAAAACTGCAAGATAAATTAGAAAAAAATTTTTTTCAATTAGAGTTTTGGCCCAGCACAGTAGCTCAACGCCTGGGAGGATCACTGGAGCCCAGGAGTTCATCACCAGCCTGGGCGATATAGTGAGACAGTGAGACTCTGTCCCCTCGCCACCAAAAAAAGAGTTTTGGCCCAGTCTGGGCAACATAGTGAGAGACCTCGTCTCTACAAAAAGTATAAAACTAACTGGGCATGGTGGTGCCCAGCTACTTGGAAGGCCGAGGCAGGAGGATCGCTTGAGCCCAGAAGTTTGAGGCTGCAGTGTGCCACTGCACTCCAGCCTGGGCGGCCAGCTTTCCAAAAAAAAAAAGGAAAAAGTTGCAGCAGTTATACAAAGTTTATTTGCTGTTTGATGTTATTACATATGGTTTTATAATCACTTGGGGTTTCACTTTTAAGATACTACTCAAAACTAAATGGGATGGAATAATAAACGAGAAACAATAAGTTACTTTGTATGAAACATTATTATGCAAATGCTCTCATCTCAAATGTTAAAAGGTTTGGAACCAAAAATATTAAGAACTTCCACTGCTGCAAGAATTTAAGTGAAAATGATTCACAGCCCAGTGTGAAATAACGAATGCAGCCATTTGAGAAGCAGCTGTAAATTTTACGTACTATATATATTGCATATATGCTTTTAATTTAAAATTTCCTTATGCTTTTCTTTGGTTTTCTAGACTTGATCTATTTTTTTCTTTCATTCCTTTGATACTAAAGTTTTGCATTAAAAAGTAAAAGGAATATGCTGATAAACAGAATTCTGACACTACAGAATCAGCTACAGGAGTCTACATTTAAAGACTAGTGGAAAATGAGTGAAGTTCATCCTCATAAAGTACTTCTGAATCTGAGTTAAATACATGGCACCTTCAGGATATTATCCTGCTGCTGCTTTGAGATCCTGAATATGCCTTGCAAGTAATAATTTAGCTTTATGCTGCTGCTTAGGAAAGATGAAATTGGGATATGGGGGCAAGGATCTGAGCAAACAAATCTGGCTCTTTGGTGACATCAGCTATGCTTAGCCTATTTGAACAAAAGTTGTGGCTCCATTGGAAAGCAGGACACTTGGGTTTAGCATCATAACTAGAGTATTGCTTTACTTCTTATTGCTGTAAAATGAAAAGATGACTTTCCCTCTTAAGAATATACTTAAGGCCAGGTGTGGTGGCTCACGCCTGTAATCCCAGCACTTTGGGAGGCTGCAACGGGTGGATCACCTGAAGTCAGGAGTTCAAAACCAGCCTGACCAAGATGGTGAAACCCCCATCTCTACTAAAAATATAAAAATTAGCCGGGCGTCTGTAATCCCACCTACTCGGGAGGTTGAGGCAGGAGAATTGCTTGAACCTGGGAGAAGGAGGTTGCAGTGAGCCGAGAATGTGCCATTGCACTCCAGCCTGGGGGACAAGAGCAAAATTCCGTCTCAAAAAAAAAAAAAGAATATACATATGTACAAAATGACTGGTCAGTATTAATGAAAGTTTTTTTGTGCTAAAATTATGGGCAAGTTTTTTTGTTTGGTTTCGTAAAACCACCTTAAAAGAAAGCTTAGAACGAAAGTTATACTTTATGCCTGGGTCTTTGAAAATTCAGGGCTAAGGTGTTATTAAACTCTACCTTAAAACTCTACAAATCATCAGAATGAGTCCCTCTTTTTCTGTTGGAGTTTATCCTTTCCATTCTTGAAAATCAAGAAAAAGCAGAATGAGAAACTTCTTTTAATCAGAAATCTTCTTGTTTTCAGACCAGAAGGGACACCTTTTGAAGATGGTAAGTCATACTCATTATGTTTTCTATAGTGTTATGAGGTTACTTTTTGGTAGAAAATTGTAACACCAGCATTATCTACTTGAAGCCATTTTCTGTGGTTAATAGGCCAAGTTAAAAGTAAAGCTATGGAAAATTTATACTTTATAAGGGACTTTTTCCCACAGCAGCTTGGTCACCTCCATTCGTAACCGGTATTAAAGGTTACTTTAATGGTTTCGTGTAGAACTGTAAGGCGAGATGGCAATGTTTATGTTGAGAATAGTTTAAATTTAGGTGGCCTTAATAAAGATATCTCTGAGGTGAACACCAGAAGAGTAAATCATGCTGTTTTACTTTGTTATCTTTGATACTTGACAGGGTGTTGAGTTGAACTTTTTCATAAACATACGTAGCTGCCAGTAGTTTCAAGTACTACTAGCATTTAACACCCATAAGTAGTTACCATTTTGCATAATCTTTGGCATCTCAGGTTGCGTATTTTCATCGGGGCGAGGAAAATGGGAAACGAGTTCTAATAACGTATTTATAATTGAGCTTATCAAATTGATTTTAACCAGGTACTTAGACTTTTCCTAATTATAGTATTGGATTTTAAGAAAGTATTAAACAGCTTTGTTATTAACAAAATGACTTCAGAATTAATCCATCAAAAATATTTATCCGAGAATATTGATAATTCTCTGTTTGTAAGGACGTAATCTCAATGTCCAGTAGGAGAAATTGTTAAGCAAATTATGATGTATCTGGATTCTGGAATATGTACCTGTTAAAGAATAAGGTAGATTTGGACATACTGTCTTAAGAGGACAAAAAAACTGCAGGATAATGTTTGTTGTAGCATCACATTTTTAGTAAATACATATATGCATGTGTGTCTATGTTAAAGGGTTATATATCAAACTGTTATCAGTGATTATCTGTAGGTGGGGGTAAGGAGTTGAAAGAGGTACAAAAGATGCCAGGTGGCCAGGGGCAGTGCCTCACACCTGTATAGCCAGCGCATTGGTAGGCTTAGGCAGGTGGATCATGGATCACTTGAGCCCAGGAGTTTGAGACCAGCCTGGGGGAGCCCTTCTTTACAAAAAATTAGCCAGGCATGGTGGTACATACCTTTAGTCCCAGCTACTTGGGAGGATCACTGGAGCCCGAGAGGTCGAGGCTGCAGTGAGCCCTGATGGAGCCACTGTGCTCCAGCCTGGGCGACAGAGTGAGACCCTGTCTTAAATTACCAATTTTTCTTAATTTCTTAATTTAAAGACATTTTTATTAGTATTAGGAAGCTCTGGATCCTTGAGTATCTTTTGTGTGTGTGTGTGTCGCCCTCTCACCCAGGCTGGAGTGCAGTGGCGCAGTCTTGGCTCTCTGAAACCTCCGCCTCCCAGGTTGAAGTGATTCTCGTGCCTCAGCCTTCCAAGTAGCTGGGATTATAGACATGCGCTACCATGCCCGGCTGATTTTTGTATTTTTAGTAGAGACGGGGTTTCACCATGTTGGCCAGGCTGGGGCCTTAAACTACTGACGTCAGGTGATCTGCCCACCTTGGTCACCCAAAGTGCTGGGATTACAGGCATGAGCCATGCCCAACCAAGTATCTGTCTTTTTAATATTCTGTATGATAGGAAGTAAGATGAACAAAGCACTTCTGCATGTCATAGTATGATAGTTGTCTGGAAGAAAAGCACTTCTGCAGTTGTTGAAGTTGCAATTTGAACTTTTTTCATGGAACATTTTTACTTGAAAATACAGATAAGCTATGGTTATTCAGGTTTGAATATATGGCAGACATAATCTCAGAAGTGATGTAATAAGCTTGGTGTGGTGGCAGGCACCTGTAATCCCAGCTACTCGGGAGACTGAGGCAGGAGAATTGCTTGAACCTGGGAGACAGAGGTTGCAGCGCGCCGAGATTGCACCATTGCACCCCAGCCTGGACAACAGAGCAAGACTCCATCTCAAAAAAAATAAAAATAAAAAGTGGGGGGAGATCTAAGTGGGTTGTTAGGTTAAGGATAACGACTGAAGATATTTGTTGCTGTTGATAAAATGACAGTTTCCTGATAGTTACTTTTTGATGTTAGTGGGTAGTGTTACCTGTTGTGATTTTTTTGATAGTATATAATGGAATATGGCAACATTTGGAAGATCTGTAAAGCTGAGTCACCCAATATTTTGCAGATGTCCCAGGAGTAATAATACAAAACCATGAATGGGTAAAACATATGTGAAATGAACAGATTTTAATGTAACTGAGTACAAAAAGTTGACTAATAATTTCAGATTCTATATTGCAGCAAACCTTTAAAAGAACTACCATTTCTTTGGTATATCAAAACAGAATAGCTACGGTTACCTGAAAAAGCTATTAAAATACTACTTTTTTTGCCGGGCGCGGTGGCTCATGCTTGTAATCCCAGCGCTTTGGGAGGCCAAGGTGGACGGATCACCTGAGGTCAGGAGTTCAAGACCAGCCTGGCCAACATGGTGAAACCTCGTCTCTACTAAAAATACAAAAATGAGCCAGGCGGGATGGCGTGTGCCTGTAATCCCAGCTACTCCAGAGGCTGAGGCAGGAGAAATGCTTGAACCCGGGAGGTGGATAGATTGAGTGTAGAAGCAGATAAGAGAATCCAGCAGTCTTCTGTTAAACTAATCATTAAAGAGACAGTTGCAAATATGTAAAACAATGCTTACACTTACCACCAACTTGGGGAGAAATATAATTTTAATTTATATTATGTGTAATGGGTTTGCAGTTTAACCTACTTTTTTTTTTTTTTTTTTTTTGGAAACAGTCTTGCCTCGCTCGTGTCACCCAGACTGGGGTGCAGTGGTGCGATCTCGGCTCACTGCGACCTCTGCCTCCCAGGTTCACGCGATTCTCTTGCCTCAGTCTCCTCAGTAGCTGAGATTACAGGCACCTCCATACCTAGCTCATTTTTGTACTTTTAGTAGAGACAGGGTTTCACCATGTTGGCCAGGCTAGTCTCCAACTCCTGACCTCAGGTGATCCGCCCATCGCTTAGCCTCCCAAAGTGCTGGGATTACAGGCATGAGCCACCGCACCCGGCTACAGTTATTTTTAATGAAGATTTTCTGAGTTAAACTTTTTTTTTTTTTGAGATGGAGTCTTGTTTTGTCGCCCATGCCAGAGCATAGTGGCATTTTCTGGGCTTACTGCAACCTCCACCTCCTGGGAGCGTCCTTTGCCATGTGGTAGTCAGCCCCTCTCAAAATCCTTTGACCACCCGTCATTCTAAGCTATAATAAACTATTTGTAGTTCTTCAAATATGCATTTTAAATCTTGGTAGCTAAGGCCTAGTTGCCTTCCAAAAATATGACAGTTAACACTCCCACCAATAGCAACATGAATGTGCTTGTTCCCCAACTGCTTGCCAATGCTGCGTGCTATCATTCTAACATAAATAGAGTATATTTAGTATGTTTTGTGTGCCGAACCAAAGTTGACATACTAACTTTTATGTGGTTGTACAAAAACCAGTATGCCGTTGAGAATTGATGAAGAGATTAAAAAGTCATGCTTGTCTTTACTATAATTATTTTGTTTTCTCTCTAGGTACTTTTAAACTAGTAATAGAATTTTCTGAAGAATATCCAAATAAACCACCAACTGTTAGGTTTTTATCCAAAATGTTTCATCCAAATGGTAAGTAGCATTTTATAGATTTGGCAGATGATAGTGGGGAAAGAGTTGTTTCCCTCCTTTTAGCTCTTTCACCTGACATTTCACTGTTAGGACTCACTTGTAGGTGTTGCTTCCATGTCCATGTTAGCCATGTATTTTGTTGCGGGTTTTTTTTTTTTTTTTTTGGAGATGGAGCCTGGCTCTGTCGCCCAGGCTGGAGTGCAGTGGCGCAATCTCAGCTCACTGCAAGCTCCGCCTCCCAGGTTCATGCCATTCTCCTGCCTCAGCCTTCCGAGTAGGTGGGACTATAGGCGCCCGCCACCACACTTGGCTTATTTTTTGTATTTTTAGTAGAGATGGGGTTTCACCGTGTTAGCCAGGATGGTCTCGATCTCCTGACCTCGTGATCCACCCACCTTGGCCTCCCAAAGTGCTGGGTTTGTTGTGGATTTTTGGTTTGTTTCTTGTTTCTTCAGAGACAAGGTTATACTCTGTCACCCCTGCTGGAGTGCAGTGGTGCAATCACAGTTCACTGTTTCCTCAGACTCCTGGGTTCAAGTAATTCTCCTGCCTTAGACTCCTAAGTAGCTAGGATGACAGGCATGGACCACCATGCCCAGCTAATTTTTTTTGTTTGTTTTCTTTTTCTTCTTTGTAGACACAAAGTCTCTACATGTTACCCAGGCTGGTCCTTGAACCCCTAGCCTCAAGCAGTCCTCCCACTTTGACCTCCCAAAGCACTGTGATTACAGGAATGGGCCACCTTTTCCAGCCTTTAGCTATGTTTCTGTAGCTAGAATCTTATGAAGCTTCCAAATTTGAGGTCAAGTTGTTTTAATAACCCCTGAATTAAAAGTCATATGTGGTCGGGCATGGTAGCTCATACCTGTAATCTCAACACTTTGGGAGACCAAGTTGGGCGGATCACCTGAGGTCAGGAGTTTGAGACCAGCCTGGCCAACATGGTGAAGCCCCATCACTACTAAAAATACAAAAATTAGCCAGGCATGATGGTGGGCACCTGTAATCTCAGCTACTCAGGAGGCTGAGACAGGAGAATCGCTCGAACCTGGGAGGCGGAGGTTGTAGTGAGTCGAGATCACAACACTGCACTTCAGCCTGGGTGACAAAGCAAGACTCTGTCTCCAGAAACACAAAGGTAATATGTTAAGCTAGACACAGTGGTGCACACCTGTAGTCCCAGCTACTCCGAAGGCTAAGGCAGGAGGGTGGCTTGAGGCCAGCCTAGGTAACATAGCAAGATCCTGTCTCTACTAAAATAAATAGATAAAAGTATTATCTATTTATTTGTGGAATTGTGAAAATAACAAGAAAATCTGTTGGCTAAAATTAAGCGTTTCAAAAATACAATTTTGGCCAGGCACAGTGGTTCATACCTATAATCCCAGCACTTTGGGAGGCCAAGGTGGGAAGGTTGCTTGAGCCCAGGAGTTAGAGACCAGCCTGGGCAACACAGTGAGGTCCCATCCCTATAAAAAATTTAAAAAGTAGCAGGGCACGGTGGATCACACCTGTAGTCTCAGCTACTTATGGAGGCTGAGGTGAGAGGATCACTTGAGCCCAGGAGGTCAAGGCTGCAGTGAGCCATGACTGTCCTACTGCACTCTAGCCTGGGCAACAGAGCAAGATCCTATCTCAAAAGTACAATTTTGCATATACAAAATTGGAGTCAGTGACCATGCACAGTGGTTCATGCCTATTAATTCCAGCACTTTGGAAGGCTGAGGCAGGTGGATTGCTTGAGCCCAGGAGTTAAAGACCAGCTTAGGCAACATGGTGAAACCCTGTCTCTACAAAAAAATACAAAAATTAACTGGGCACAGTGGTGCATACCTGTATTCCCAGCTACTAGGGAGGCTGAGGTGGGAGAATTGCTGGAGCCTGGGAGGTTGAGGCTGTAGTGAGCCATGATTGCACCACTGCTCTCCACCCTGGGTGACAAAGCAAGACCCTGTCTCAAAAAAAAAAAAAAAGAAAAGAAAATTGGGATCATTTATATATAAAATGAGGTGTGTGTTTGTTTTAATATACTGTGAACATTTTCCCTTATTTTATTTTTTATTTTGAGACGGAGTCTCACTCTGTCGCCGCGGCTGGAGTGCAGTGGCCGGATCTCAGCTCACTGCAAGCTCCGCCTCCCGGGTTCACGCCATTCTCCTGCCTCAGCCTCCCGAGTAGCTGGGACTACAGGCGCCCACCACCTCGCCCGGCTAGTGTTTTGTATTTTTTAGTAGAGACGGGGTTTCACAGTGTTAGCCAGGATGGTCTTGATCTCCTGACCTCGTGATCCGCCCGTCTCGGCCTCCCAAAGTGCTGGGATTACAGGCTT
>NW_016805277.1:1274745-1292564 GCF_001698545.2 Rhinopithecus bieti | reverse complement strand
GAAGCAGTGATCTCTAGGAGTTGACATGGGTTCTTCTCTAAGGGGGTGTTTTCTTTTTTCTTTTTTTGAGAAAAAGACTCGCTCTGTCACACAGGCTGGAGTACAGTGGTGTGATCTTGACTCACTGCAACCATTACCTCCTGGGTTCAAGTGATCTTTAGCCTCAGCCTCCTGAGTAGCTGGGACTGCAGATGTGTGCCACCATACCCAGCTAATTTTTTTTTTTTTTTTTTTTTTTTAGACACAGTCTTGCTCTATTGGCCAGGCTGGAGTGCAGTGGCATGATCTCAGCTCACTGCAACCTCTGCTTCCCAGGTTCAAGTGATTCTCCTGCCTCAGCCTCCCAAGTAGCTTCATACCCAGCTAATTTTTATATTTTTAGTAGAGATGGGGTTTCACCATGTTGGCCAGGCTGATCTTGAACTCCTGACCTCAGGTGATCTGCCTGCCTTGGCCTCCCAAGTGTTAGGATCACGGGTGTGAGCTGCTGTGCCTGGCCTGAAAATAAATCTTTCCAGATACTAATTATTTTTTTACTGAGTTTTTTGTTTGTTTTTTTTAATTGCTGCATAACAAATAGACTAAGTTTTTTAAATGTGGGGATAACTGGGTCAGAGGCTTGTGTGTTTTTAAAGCTTTAATACCATTTTCAATTTTTTTCCTTCAGTGGAATTGTTCTCATTTTCACTTGGTAGAGTAGTTTGTTACTACTCTTCATTAAATGATGGCTAATTACTTTGTAATACATTTGGTCTTCCTTGACATCTTGCTGTTTACATCTATTATTTATATTTCTGGATTATTAATTACCACGTGAAAGACTTCTCCAAATTCTTGAAGCTCCTCTTCAGTTCTACAGCCTTTGCTCATTTAAATGTGGTGTTCCCCATCAGCCAACTCACTTTCAAGAACATCATTTTCAGAGGTCCTCTTGGTCATGTCTCTAGTACTGCAGAATACATTATAGAGCTCCCTACCCAGAGGACAGATGTGTTTTGTTTGTGTCTGGAATCAAGATGACTTTCCAGTAATAGATACTACCTTTGGCGCTTCATTGCTGTGAAGTTGCTTTTTCATTCTAGTTGCCTTTTTTGCTTTTTTTTTTTGGTCTGACACGGGTTTAATTTTATTTTCTGTTTCTCTTTTGGGGGAAGTTCCTAAGTCATTTACCATTTATTCCACTGTAGCTTTATCTTGCTTAGACTTGTTATTGAGTCAAACCAAACCAGTTATGGTAAGAGGGTCTTTAAATCAAAGTGGGAAAGACTGTAGAATGAGTAAGGGGTATAAGTGTAGGGTTATCAACTTAAGCAAATTTTTTTTTTTTTTTTTTTTTTTTTTGAGACGGAGTCTCGCTCTGTTGCCCAGGCTGGAGTGCAGTGGCCGGATCTCAGCTCACTGCAAGCTCCGCCTCCCGGGTTTACGCCATTCTCCTGCCTCAGCCTCCCAAGTAGCTGGGACTACAGGCGCCCGCCAACTCACCCGGCTAGTTTTTTGTATTTTTTAGTAGAGACGGGGTTTCGCCGTGTTAGCTAGGTTGGTCTCGATCTCCTGACCTCGCGATCCACCCGTCTCGGCCTCCCAAAGTGCTGGGATTACAGGCTTGAGCCACCGCGCCCGGCCAACTTAAGCAAATTTTTAAGAAAACACAGTGTATTTGGTTTTCACATCTCTTCATATTTATAGCATGGTTTCCCTTTTTTTCTGTTACGAGTCCTTTTTTATAATTTAACTTTCTGGTTTACTTTTTTAAAAACATTTATTGAAATATAATTTACACACCAAGCTGTTCACCCACTTAAATTGTACAGCTCAAATGGTTTTTAGCATAGTCACAACCATTACCATGACCACTTTAAAACCAACAAAAGCCCCATAACTATTATCTTAGCAGTCAACTGTGTTTGTCCTAACCCTCCCCACTTCAGTCCTAGGGTAACCCCTAATCTGTTTTCCCTCTAGATTTGACTATTCTGGACATTTCATATAAACGGAGTCTTACAACATGTGGTCCTTTGTGACTAACTTCTGTCACCCAGCATGAAGTTTTCAAGGCTCATCTATGTTGTGACATAATAGTATTTGTGATTCATTTTTTATTGCTGAATAATATTCCATTGTATGGATATTCTGTATTTTGTTCATTCATCAGTTGATAAGATGTTTTGAGTTCTGGTTTACTTTTGGAATCTCAGAAATAGTTACTCAGAACTTTAAAATTGTTTTATACTTCTATGGGTTTTACACAGTTGCCAATTTTTGCTTTAGGCGGCTAAGTTTGATGTTTTTGTGGGATGGACAGTAAGTTGGCTTTGAAGCTGAGAGATCTAGGCTAAGGCCAGTGATTGGAAGTACTGAGCACATGGATGGTAACTGAGGCCACAGGAGTAAATAATATTGCCCAGTGTGTGTATAAAGGGTAAGAAGGAAAAAGGCCTATGATAGAGTCTGGAAGAATCACAGTGTTTAAGTGTGATTTGCTCCCCACTCCCTGTTATGGTTTGCTCCATGAAGTGGTATCTGTAACATTTAAATGCATTTACCCTTTGTTATACATAGCAGCTCACTTCTAGACATTTTTTCTACAGATAGTCTCACAGTTGGGCAAATATTTATATTCATTGCTTGTATTTTCACAGAATCAGTCTAAAAGGGGAAGAACCCTCCCAGATGTTCAGGACTTTTGATACCTGTCACTTGATTTTTTTTTAATGAAAGGAATATGTATACTCATTGCACAAATAAATCATAAACACAAGGAAGGATAAAGAAAATAAGATAGGCCAGTCACGGTGGCTCACGTCTGTAATCCTAGCACTTTGGGAGGCTGAGGCAGGTGGATCACGAGATCAGGAGTTCGAGACCAGCCTGGCCAGCATAGTGAAACCCTGTCTCTAATAAAATATAAAAAATTTACCGGGCATGGTGACATGTGCCTGTAATCCCAGCTACTTGGGAGGCTGAGGCAGGAGAATTGCTTGAACCCGGGAGGCGGAGGTTGCAGTGAGCCGAGATTGCGCCACTGCACTCCAGCCTGGGTGACAGAGCCAGACTCCATCTCAAAAAAAAAAAAAAAAAAAGGATCATCCGCTGGGCGCAGTGGCTCACGCCTGTAATCCCAGCATTTTCGGAGACTGAGGCAGGCAGATCACCTGAGGTCAGGAATTTGAGACTAGCTTGGCCAACATGGTAAAACCCCATCTCTACTAAAAATACAAAAATTAGCTGGGTGTGGTTGTACGTGCCTGTGACCCCAGCTACTCGGGAGGTTGAGGCAGGAGAGTTGCTTGAACCCAAGAGGTAGAGGTTGCAGTGAGCTGAGTTCTCACCACTGCACTCCAGCCTGGACAATAGACCGAGAATCCATCTGAAAAAAAAAAAAGGCCGGGCACGGTGGCTCATGCCAGCACTTTGGGAGGCTGAGACGGGTGGATCACCTGAGGTCAGGAGTTCAAGACCAGCCTGGCCAACATGGTGAAACCACGTCTCTACTAAAAATGCAAAAATTAGCTGGGCATGGTGTCGGGCACCTGCAATCCCAGCTACGTGGGAGGCTGAGGCAGGAGAATCCCTTGAACCTGGGAGGCGGAGGTTGCAGTGAGTCGAGATTGCACCATTATACTCCATCCTGGGCAACAAGAGCAAAACTATGTCTCAAAAAAAAAACAAAAGGACAAGAAAATAAGATCATCCATAACCCTACTATTACAAATATCTACTACTTACATTTTGACATTCAGTCTTACGAATGTTTTTGTGACTACATATACTTTAAATGAATTCATATAAAACTTTTAATCACAATAGGGAATTATAAATAAAACATATTTTAAGGTAATATTCTGTGGATGTCTTACTCTATAAACAGTAGATATGTGTCATTTCTGGTGTTTGTGTTGCTATTGTTTATATGAATGTATCAGTCATTGTTTATTTAGCCAGTTCCCTCTTTTATGGACCACAAGGTAGTTTTCAGTTTTTCACTTTTTTTTTTTTTTTTTTTTGAGATAGAGTCTTGCTCTATTGCCCAGGCTGGAGTGCAGTGGCACGATCTCGGCTTACTGCAACCTCTGCCTCATGGGTTCAAGCAGTTCTCCTGCCTCAGCCTCCTGAGTAGCTGGGACTATAGGCGTGCACTACCATGCCTGGCTAATTTTTGTATTTGTAGTAGAGACGGGGTTTCACCATTCTGGCCAGGCTGGTCTGGAACTCATGACCTCATGATCCACCCGCCTCGGCCTCAAAATGCTGGGATTACAGGCGTGAGCCAGTGCACCTGGCTTTCTACTCTTATAAGTAGTAGTATAGTGAACAACCTGTAAGTCAATCTTCATGCATATCTACGTTTATTTCCTTAATTTCTAAGAGTGTAATTGCTATGTCAAAAATAAGCAGTTTTTTAAAAGCTTTAAGAATATTTAGAAATATGGAATTTAAATAGATTGCTAAATCATGTGTGTTGAAGAAATTTAACTCAAAGCCTCCTGATTGTAACATGCTGTGAAAGAACATGAAAATGAATCTTAGTTCATTTTCTGCTACAACAGAATAGCAGGGACTGATAATTTGTAAACAATAGTAGTTTGTTTGGCTCATGGTTCTGGAGACTGGGAAGTCCAAGAGCATGGCACCGACACCTAAGCAAGGTCCTTGGTGCTGTGACATCCCATGGTGGAAGGCAGAATGACAAGTGAGCACACAAGACATGAGAAACAGTGCCAGACTCATCCTATTATCTGGAGTCCACTCCTGCCATCAGTGCTCATGACCTAAGCACTTCTTTTTTTTTTTTTTTTTTTTTTTTTTTGAACGGAGTCTCGCTGTTGTTCACCCAGAGCTGGGTGCTGTGCCGGATCTCAGCTCACTGCAGCCCCTCCCGGGTTCAGGCCATTCTCATGTCTCAGGCCTCCCGAGTAGTGGGACTACAGGCGCGCCACGTCGCCCGGTAGTTTTTTGTAGTTTTTAGTAGAGACGGGGTTTCACCGTGGTTAGCCAGGATGGTTCTCGATCTCGCCGACTCGTGATCCGCCCGTCTCTGGCTCCAACAGTGCTGGGATTACAGGCTTGAGCCACCGCGCCCGGCGCCTAAGACTTCTTAACGGGTCCCACTTCGTCAACAGTGTATTACAGTGGCCAATTTAAATTTTCTTTTTTTTTTTTTCTAACTTAATTTTTTTTATTTTTATTTTTTGAGGAAGAGTCTTACCCTTGTCATCCAGGACTGGAGTGCAGTGGTGTGATCTCGGCCTCACGCAACTCTGCCTCCTGAGTTCAAAGCGATTCTCCTGCTCAGCCTCCGAGTAGCTGGGATTACAGGCATGCGCGCACCATGCCATGCTCCCCCGGCTAATTTTTATTTTTTATGTAGAGACGGGGTTTCACCATGTTGGCCAGGTTGGTCTCAAACTCCTGACTCAGGTGATCCACCCGCCTCAGCCTCCCCAAAGTGCTTGGGATTACCGGCATGAGCTACCGCGCCCGGCCTCCAGCAATTACATTTCAACATGAGTTTTGGAGGGAACATTCAAACTATAGCAGGTGCAGAATAAGAGACCTTAGTTTTTGGCTGGGCGCGGTGGCTCAAGCCTGTAATCCCAGCACTTTGGGAGGCCGAGGCGGGCGGATCACAAGGTCAGGAGGTCAAGACCATCCTGGCTAACACAGTGAAACCCCGTCTCCGCTTAAAAAATACAAAAAATTAGCCGGGCGAGATGGCGGCGCCTGTAGTCCCAGCTACTCGGGAGGCTGAGGCAGCAGAATGGCGTGGACCCGGGAGGCGGAGCTTGCAGTGAGCTGAGATCCGGCCACTGCACTCCAGCCTGGGCGACAGAGCGAGACTCCGTCTCAAAAAAAAAAAAAAAAAAAAAAACCTTAGTTTTAAGACAGGTTTTCCTTTGATACAGAAGAATTTATTTATTACCTAATATTTAAAACATCTAAGCCAAGCATTCTGTTTGTGGTAAAGATTTCTCTTAACTGTTAGATATGACAAAGTGAATGTGTAACCAATTTTAGTGTTGTCTTTGCAGTGTATGCTGATGGTAGCATATGTTTAGATATCCTTCAGAATCGATGGAGTCCAACATACGATGTATCTTCTATCTTAACTTCAATTCAGGTAAGTGTGTGTAAGGATGTATTATAATTTGTCAGTATTCTGTAGGATACAGTCAGCTCCTTTAGGAGCACTGTAACCTGCTTCGCACACAGGTAACCAATGGCAGAGCTTGGACAAGAATCCATGCTTTTCAGCTAACTTCTCTTTCAGTAGTGCCTGCATGGGATCCAGTCTGCAGTCCCTTTCCTGATTGTGTAAGTTGTATGTTCTCACAGGTCAGACCTAATTTGTGTCCGTGAAGCAAAGTTTTTTCTGTCACACTTCTTTAATTCTGGTCTTTTTTTTTTTTTTTTTTTTTGAGACAAGAGTCTTGCTCTGTTGCCCAGGCTGGAGTGCAGTGGCTCAATACTGGCTCACTGCAACCTCTGCCTCCCAGGTTCAAGTGATTCTCCTGCCTCAGCCTCCTGAATAGCTGGGACTACAGGCATATGCCACTATGCCCAGCTAAGTTTTTTGTATTTTTAGTAGAGATGGGGTTTCACAATGTTAGCCAGGATGGTCTCGATCCAACCTCATGATCCGCTCACCTCAGCCTCCCAAAGTGTTGGGATTACAGGCGTGAGCTACTGTGCCAGGCCAATTCTGGTCATCGTACAAGCATTGTTTTTCAACCTTCCTATCTCACTCTTTTCCTGCTAAATGTATATGTTTTGTTGATTAAAGGAAATAAGACATCCCCCAACTTTTACTGTCAGACATTTGCAAAGTAACTGCAGTAGTAGAGTTTAACCTTGGAAAATGTTGGATACTGACAGATTTATTGATATTATATCTTAACCAAATTAAGCTGTTCATTTCCTTGGTTTAATGAGAAAATCTCAATATGCTTAAGAATATTCTTTTCTGATTTCTTTGAAATTATTTTTTTCTTTTTCTTTTTTCTTTTTTTTTGAGACGGAATTTCACCCTTGTTGCCCAGGCTGCAGTGCAGTGGCGCAGTCTTGGCTCACCACTACCTCTGTCTCCCGGGTTCAAGCAATTCTTCTGCCTCAGCCTCCTGAGTAGCTGGGATTACAGGCATATGCCACCACACCTGGCTAATTTTGTATTTTTAGAAATTACGGGGTTTTCTTCACGTTGGTCAGGCTGGTCTCGAACTCTCTACCTCAGGTGATCTGCCCACCTCGGCCTCCTACAGTGCTGGGATTACAGGCATGAGCCACCACACCTGACCTCTTTTTCTTTTTAAATAGAAACAGGGTTTCCCTATGTTGCCCAGGCTGATCTTGAACTGCTGGGCTCAAGGGATCCTCCTGCCTTGGCCTCCCAAAGTGTTAGGATAACAGGCGCGAGCCACTGTACCCAGCCGAAATTGTAGGTCTTGGCAATTGAGAACATTATTTCCGAAGCTTAAGTTCCTTAGCAGCAGGAAACCTCATAGGATTTATCAAATCATTTCTAAAAGTATTTAGACCCAAAATTATATGACATGTTAATCTCTGAAGTAATTTATTGTTTTGTATAACTTCTCTGTAATATATTCCATATCTGACCCCTGTTAGTATAAAGAATAACTAAGCAAATCTGTTTTTTCTTTTCTTTCCTCCTAGTCTCTGCTGGATGAACCGAATCCTAACAGTCCAGCCAATAGCCAGGCAGCACAGCTTTATCAGGAAAACAAACGAGAATATGAGAAAAGAGTTTCGGCCATTGTTGAACAAAGCTGGAATGATTCATAATAGACAACTGGTCTGTTAATCTTTTTCATCATTGTTGTGTATAATTTACCTCTCAGTAGAAAGGCTAACAAATTTTAAGTGCCACAGGTTTTAAGGATTCTGCAGAAAAAAAAGAAAAAAGTCCTTCAGTTTAGAACCTACAAAAGCTTGTGTATCTTGATTAATGTACTTTTTATTGCATGGTGTGAACTAAGTTATTGCTGCATAAATTTGTAATATATCCTGTTTGTATTTTTTTCCAAGTGTATAATGTTGGTGTGGAGTTTTCATGACAGAATATACACATTTTGTAAATCTGTACTTTTTTCAAATATTGAATGCCTTATTTTGAATTCTTTAGATTTTAAATTGGAGAAAAGCACTTAAAGTTTTTTATATATGAATATTACATGTAAAGCTGTTAAAATACATAACTTCAGTGCAAGAGACTTTGTCACTTATTTCCTTATGTGTGTAGGAGGGGTTAATAAGTCTCTAGCTCTCCATCTATTGATAGTTTCATTTACAATTTCAAAAGAACATTCTTACATTTTATCAAGGAAGTCTTCAAATTTGATTCTAAATAGCAACTATAATCTCCAACTTTATTTTGAATGTACCTATATTAGTTTCAATTGAGTAATTCTAGACATAACTGGTTTGGTTCTGTCCAACTCTGTATTTAGGCCATTTGTTAGTTTCTTCATGCATTACTTACTGTTAAAACTGTACCTTTTGCGGTTTCACAGTTGGCACTTCTGCCACGAGCAGAGAACTGATGCGACTTGTTTTGCTGCTTGGTAGCACTTTTAAAAATTTTTGATTAATGAAGAAAGTAAAACCATAAACATTTGCCAAAAATTCATGCCCCAGTATTAGCAATGAATTGATTGCATTGGTTTGAGAAAGGCACATCTTGGAGGGAAATCTTGGTGTAACTTAAATATTTGAAAATTACCTTTAATGCAATGCATATCTGTTTATTCTGGGAAATGTTTTAATGCCAGGGCCTGCCGAGTTGCTGCTTCTTGTGGAGATTTTTTTTTTCTTTTTAATCTCCTGAGTTGTATAAAAGTTGTACTGCATCTTAGTTTACTGGATAAATTTAAAACACAGTATTGTAGAAAGCTAATACAAAACTATCCTATGCCTTCAAATAGTATAGAAAATGGAAAATATACAAGTAAATTCTGTTGAACCACCTGTGTAGTCTCTCTAGTAGATAAAACAGCTATTTCAGTAACCCCAGGAGTTTCTTGTCATATCCATAAGATTGGGTTACAGTATGGCAATATCTGCAGCTTCTATTCATTATGCAATGTTTAACATTGATTAGATAAATGATTATGGGCTGGGCCAGGTGGCTCCCACTTGTAATCCCAGCACTTTGGGAGACAAAGGCGGGAGGATCACTTGAGGCCAGGACTTCGAGACCAGCCAGGGCAACATAATAAGACTTTGTCTCTACTTTAAATTTTTATAAAATCAATTGGGCATAGTGGCGCTTGCCTGTAGTCACAGCTACTTAGGAGGCTGAGGTGGCAGAATAGCTTGTGCCTAGGAAGTTGAGGCTGCAGTGAGCTGTGATTATGCCATTGCACTCCAGCCTGGGTGACAGAGCAATACCCCGTCTTAAAAAATAAAAGCGGCCAGGCGCCGTGGCTCAAGCCTGTAATCCCAGCACTTTGGGAGGCCGAGGCGGGCGGATCACGAGGTCAGGAGATCGAGACCATCCTGGCTAACACGGTGAAACCCCGTCTCTACTAAAATACAAAAAACTAGCCGGGCGAGGTGGCGGGCGCCTGTAGTCCCAGCTACTCGGGAGGCTGAGGCAGGAGAATGGCGTGAACCCGGGAGGCGGAGCTTGCAGTGAGCTGAGATCCGGCCACTGCACTCCAGCCCCGGCGACAGAGCGAGACTCCGTCTCAAAAAAAAATAAAATAAAATAAAAGCTATTACTTGGCAAATTCTGGGGTAAGTGTATGATCTTAGGGAACTTTGATACCAATGGGAATTCACTCACTGGAATCGTGGCTCCCAAAAAGATGCTTTAATTGTGTGGTGCTTTTATAGTTTAGCTCCAAAACAAATTATAGACATTCACTCCAGTAACTCTTAGATTAAATATACAGTAGCCATGAGGGTCTCCCCTCTTATTTCATTAAATGCTATCTGGTTACTACTTCAACATCGATTTTTATTCTTGACCTGTTTTTGCCTTTCCCAGTTTAAAACAGGAACATTTCAAGTATTGGTAGATCATTATAAAGAAGTTACTTTGCAGGGAGGTCAGTGAGTTCTAACCAACAAAATTCAACACATGCATAAAACTCATAGCATCCACATTCCTTTTCGAGAAAATCCTTAAGAAGGTTCAATCTATATGCTTTTTTCAATCCTCACTTTTTTCTGCAGCCTTGGAACAGATTCCTATTTCTTTGGTTAAGTAGCAGATATAAACCTTCGATTTATAAGGTTGAGTTGTACGAAGTGTTTACTTTAAACTCTAGGTCAGTTTCATAAATGTATGCTAGGGCTAGAACTGAAATACATTTATTTATGTTGGTACAAAGTTATATTGATGGATTCATGTTAAAAAGTTTAAATGCATGTGTGGTGCAATTCACTGTAACAATACCCCTAGCACAGAATAATCTGTGAAAGGTACTGTTCTAAGCACTTTTAATATACATTATTTCATTTCAGATTCACAAATACAGTGGCTCACGCCTGTAATCCCAACACTTTGGCAGGCTGAGGTGGGCCGATCACCTCAGGTCAGGAGTTCAAGACCAGCCTGGCCAACATGGTGAAACCCCGTCTCTACTAATAATACAAAAATTACCCAGGCATGGTGGCATGTGCCTGTAATCCCAGCTACTCGGGAGGCTGAGGCAGGAGAATCACTTGAACCTGGGAGGCAGAGGTTACAGTGAGCCAAGACCTCACCACCGCACTCCAGCCTAGGCAACAGCAAGACTCTGGCTCAAAAAAAAACAATAAAGATGATGATGAGCCGGGCGCGGTGGCTCAAGCCTGTAATCCCAGCACTTTGGGAGGCCGAGACGGGCGGATCACGAGGTCAGAAGATCGAGGCCATCCTGGCTAACACGGTGAAACCCCGTCTCTACTAAAAAATACAAAAAAACTAGCCGAGCGAGGTGGCGGGCGCCTGCAGTCCCAGCTACTCGAGAGGCTGAGGCAGGAGAATGGCGTGAACCTGGGAGGCGGAGCTTGCAGTGAGCCGAGATTCAGCCACTGCACTCCAGCCTGGGCGACAGCGCGAGACTCCGTCTCAAAAAAAAAAAAAAAAAAGATGATGATGAAACTAGGCACAGATAGATGAAGTGACTTGCTCAAGATCAACCAGCCAGTAAGTTATAGAACTAGGATTTGAACCCTATGTGGTCTTATCCAGAAATGTGCTATCTTTTCAGAGGTTGAGATTGGTTTTAGAAATTCTATAGAGCTTCAACATTCATCCCAATTTGTGGAAATACTTTGATTTAGTTTTATACAGACTTGTGTCTACTCTAGAGAAAAGGTTTCCTTCTTTTTTTCCAAGACAGGGTCTTGCTCTGTTTCCCAGGCTGGAGTGCAGTGCCTCCAGGCAGCTCACTGCAGTCTCAACCTCCCAGGCTTAAGCCATCCTACCACCTCAACCTCCTGAGCAGCTGAAACTACAGGTGCATGCCACCACACCCGACTAATTTTTTTACTTTTGTAGAGACAGTGTCTCACTATGTTGGCCAGGCTGGTCTCAAAGTCCTGGGCTCAACTGATCATCCTGTCTCGGCCTCCCAAAGCACTGGGATTACAGGCATGAGCCACTGCACTCAGCTGAAAAGGCTTTCTTGACTACCGTTTTCCACTGACTTTAGGAACACTTTCTGGTTTCTATATAAAGGACTGACTTATCAATAAGCCACATTTTTCCCCTTCCTGGAAATATCCTTGAGTCTGTAGGATTTCTCTCCTCCACCCCCCCACCCCACACACCAAGTTTCATTAATATGAATAACTTTCCATGCTTCTTGTGTTCACAGGATGGCCTAGGAATTTTAGTTGAGCCAAAAGATGAATGAGCTGTGCCCATTACAAACCTTGTTGATTATCTGACTGCTCCACAGCTCTAAATTCACTCATGTAGGTGGAGGATAGCAGAGAAGTAAGTTATTAAAGGTGTGGTATTAGTAACAGTCTGTTTAATGCTCATTAAACAAAGTTAACTGCCTACTTAGTTTATTCATTTAGTATTCTTTAAGAGATAACCCTGAGGATCATAGTATACTTCAGAGTTACGTCTAAGGTGTTTCATATTTCAGTTCTCCCAGGTTTTAAGAAGTAGGGATCAAATTTTGTAGTCTTGATGGTATTTATGACAGTTCTTTTCCATTGCATTCAACAATGTAGAGTCCAAGTGGAATCTGAGTTATGTGAGAATCATGTTTTTAAATAGAAAAGTGAATAGTTGGAAAGCTATTCACGGTAAATGAAATTATCCGTAGGACAGAGGCCTTATGCCAAGATGGTAGCTCTATTACTTTAGTTCCCATCTAGTTACGGGGGGAATGAACTGTTACCAGAGGGAGGAAAGATTAGTTGTCATCAGTCATTCTAGTATATGACAGTAAAGATATTAGAAACTAAATTTTATTGTTGAAAGGACTTTTTCTTTATTGTTTGAACAAAGAAGACACAATTAAATGTGTGCCATTCTTCCTTCAATGAATTCTCCTCACCATCACTACAGCTTTTTAAAACAATGTTGTCAGAAATATCTTGAGGTTTTAGTGCTTCTTGTGTTCACAGGATGGCCTAGGAATTTTTAGTTGAGCCAAAAAGATGAATGAGCTGTGCCCATTACAAACCTTGTTGGTTATCTGACTGCTCCACAGCTCAACATTAGTTCCTTGATGGCTGAAATCAAGAACCCTGGAAGAACTTGGGCTTCAGAGTTCTCTTTGCCATACGGAAGATTCAGACTTGCGTGAGAAACTTGCAAATGAAATAACTTTCAGGAAGTAAATGCTAAAGCTTGGCCACATGTTGCTTTTGTTCATCAGTGACTTCTGGATCAATATATTTGGGAAGACTCTAATATATAACAGAGTGGGCTCTGCCTGGAGAAAGCAAAGTAACCTTTTAGCCAATTAGAGAAAGTCTTTATATAATAGTAACAGTCTTGGTTACAAGTATGATACTTCTGTAGTCTTTTAGGGGAGGTTGGCTCCTCTGAAGTCTTATTTGGAAGACAGATTCATAAAGTGCCACTGGGCTGGGAACTCCTGTAAAGGGAATCGAAGCCTGTCTCTGAAAAGATCCCCTCGGGTTCCATCAACCTGAACAATTTAGTCATTCTTCTGGAATGCAGGAGTTGTTCCCTACTGTGTCTTTAAGACTGCCAAAATGCAAACATAAAAGCACTTGAGGCAAATCCCCCTAAGAGCAAAGGGGACTGGGTGCCGAGGCTCACGCCTGTAATCCCAGCACTTTGGGAGGCTGAGGCAGGTGGATCACCTGCGGTCAGGAATTGGAGACCAGCCTGGTCAATGTGGCGAAACCCTGTCCCTACTAAAATAAAAAATTAGCCGGGGTGGTGGAGGACGCCTGTAATCCCAGCTACTCAGGAGGCTGAGGCAGGAGAATTGCTTGAACCCTGGAGGCGGAGGTTGCAGTGAGCTGAGATTGCGCCATTGCATTCCAGCCTGGGTGATACAGCAAGACTCCATCTCAAATAAAGAGCAAAAGGTTGGTTTTACTGCTTTATTTCTGAAGCCCAAGGGATATATTGCCCTCTTCCTTTTCCCCTTTACAAACAAGATCTTTTGCCAATACCATAACCCACACTCCTGAACAAGAGAATATCAAACAGAAAGGTTTGAAGTTCTTTGGCTGGCCCCTGTATAAAGTCATTGTATAAGATTGAATTGGAAATTTTATGTTTTTGTGTTGATGTTAGTACAAAGAAAACAACAGGAAGTTGCTTAGCTGTTAACCTCATTTTAAATCTGAGGGATATTTTCCCCTTCCTATAGAAAAAGATGCTTTTGCTTGGCCTAATGACCATACTGGGCAGACAACAGGGTGAAGTCCAGAGACTTCAGCCCGTGTTATTAGTTTCAGCTACAGATGAGAAATAGCACTCCAAAGGAAAGCTAAACTGGTGACCTTGCTGTGTAGCAGAGATCTTTGGTCATAGGAATATTCCTGTATGGGCCATAAGGTTGTGGTTTGAGGTGGAAACCCTGGAACATCAGCTGGAAAGTTGCCTTTAGAATAAAGACAACCTTCTGCAAGCCAGCCAAGGCAATACCAGGGCTTGGAGGTGTCAAGTTTGATAAACTAATCTGTAGGAAAAAGTTCCTGTCTTAGTGCTTAGACAGTTTTTTTTTGTTTGTTTGTTTGTTTGTTTTGGTAGAGACAGGGTCTTGCTACATTAATTCTTTGACTGGGGCTTGGTCTTCTTTTGCACAGGGCAGCTTGAGACTACAATCACTATGGCTTCCTCTCAAAACCAAGTCAGGGATTAGGCTCTAAGAATAACAATACAAGTACTAAAGACTGAAATTTTATTCAAGCCAAAGATTGAGAACTGGTTTCCAGACAGCTTCTGGCCAAGTATGCATAGGCTGTCGGCAGGAGTCCTGTAGAATAACAGGGGACCTCTAGGGTCCAAGCTCTGAGCTTCTGGGCACATTTTAAGTGGGTCTCACTTTCTTGTCCAGTCTGGAATGCAGTCACATGATTACAGCTCACTACAGCCTGGAACCCTTACGCTCAAGCAGTTCCAACATCAGCCTCCTGAGTAGTTGGGACTACAGGCATGTGCCACCTCAGTTGTTATTTATTTATTTATTTATTTAGAGACAGGGTCTCGTATGACCAGGCTGGACTCAAAACTGCTGGGCTCAAGCAATCCTCGTGCCTCAGCCTCCTGAGTAGCTAGGATTACAGGCATGGGCCACCACTCCCGGCTTAAATAGCAGTTCTGTTTTTTGTTGAAAAAGTAGAAAATCATCATAAAAGATAATTTGGTGAATACAAAAAGAAGGAATCTGAGTCATAGTCTTACCACCTGAGATGTTGAAAATAGCTGATTTAAGGGGAATTGGGTTCTGTAGTGAGCTGGGGCCCAAAATTCACAGCCAGAGTGATAAGGAATCTAGTCAGTTTGTAGGACAAAACTCCAGGACAGGCTGGGCATGGTGGCTCACGCCTGTAATCCCTGCACTTTGGGAGGGTGAGGCTGGTGGATTACCTGAGGTTAGGAGTTTGAGACCAGCCTGGCCAACATGATGAAACCCCATCTCTACTAAAAATACAAAAAATTAGCTGGGTGTGGTGGCGGGCACCTGTAATCCCAGCTACTCAGGAGGCTGAGGAAGGAGAATCGCTTGAAACCAGGAGGCAGAGGTTGCAGTGAGCCAAGATCGCACCACTGAACTCCAGCCTGGGCACCAAAAGCAAAACTCCATCTCAAAAAAACAAAAACAAAAAAACTCCAGGATAAGCCTCCTGCTACATAGCAAGTGCTGGAGCAAAGGCCATGCTCACAATGAAAGGCGCATACCCACAGGCTGCACAAGCTCCAGACCTTCTAGATCCAGCGGTACAGGGGTGACAGTGCACCTAGTGTCTGACAATTTACCTAGCATCTAATGGGTGCCAGATTGCCCGTTGGGCTCTGCGCCACAAATTAAACCAAAAAGGTCCACTTTTGCAGCCCTTTGCAGGGATGGACCCTGGTTGCATGGGATGATTGTGGGCACCTGTTTTGTGTAAATCTAAGTTGAAAAGCTTTCCCATCTTTCCTCCTTGGGCTTAGAGGGAAACCAGGGCAGGAATGAAGCAGTGAGAGCCTACTAAGTGCCAGGTACTCATAGACATTCATTTTTCCACTGAATCCTCCAATAAAGTTTGAAGTAAGAATCATCCCCACTTTGCAAATGCCTACACTGAAGTAAAGTAACACTCAATTTGAAGGACTACCTACCAGCTCACACCTACTAGGGAAAATTCAACATTCTTACTATGAAAGTGTCAGAGGGAATGGAAAATGCAGCCCTAGAAGCATGAGATTTTGGTGCCAACTTTCATAGCAAAGCAAGAACTTTAGTCACTAGGTCCACACAGCTCAAGGTTGACCTCTTTACTGTTCATTGCCTCTCTGTCATATTAGGTGAGGACCAAGACCTGCCTCAGACCCCTAACAGCAACATTCTCCAAGACAAATGAGGCTGGAAGGGGCTACATTCAAGGATACTTTGGGTTCACTGGTTCATTAGTCTATGAGGCTGGGAAAGAAAGGACTTGGGTTAGGACCACTGGTTTATATTCTAAAGAGGCATTCCTGTCTGACACAACATCAAGGAAAAAAGCTCTAGCTCTAGTGTAGGTAAGAATAGGGACTAAATAGTGTCAATGTCACTCATCCTCTCTCCATCTTTCTTTTCTGAGACAAGGTCTCACTCATTGGCCAGGCTAGAGTACAGCAGCTCTATCATGGCTCACTGCAACCTCAACCTCCTAGCCTCAAGCAATCCTCCCACCTCAGCCTCCCAAGTAGCTGGAACTACACACAGGTGTGCAGCACTATGCCTGTCTATTTTTTTAAATTGTTTTGTAGAGATGGGGTCTTACTACGTTACCTAGGCTGGTCTTGAATTCCTGGATTCAAGCGATCTTCCCACCTCCCAAAGTGCTGGGATTATAGGCATGGAGCCTCTGTACCCAGCCTCAGTTTTTATTTTCTGTTCTTTGATTTCCAAGAAATCTGTTCAGATGATAGTCTTTTTACCCTATCTCCTCATTTGGTCTAGTGTGTGTGGATGAGCAGGGCTTCAGGCCCATATCCATCACTGATAGGACCACATGCAGAGGCCTCTGACCCTACTGCAGTCATTGTGAAAACCTTCCAAACCAAAATCAGAAGGGTAACCAACACCACCACCACCTAGCCCCAGGAGTCCTAACTTTAGAAAAGGCAGAGTGAGCTGTGCGCAGCATGCATCTGTAATCCCAGCCACTCCGGAGGCTGAGGTGGGAAGATGGCTTGAGGCCAGAAGGTCAAGGCTGTAGTGCACTGTGACTGCACCTGTGAACAGCCATTGTACTCTAGCCTGGGCAACATACCAAGATCTTGTCTCTAACTTAAAAAAAAAAAAAAAGAAAGAAAGAACAGACAGAGTGAACTTTGGGGAAGAAACAATCTTGCCTGGCTTGCTTTTCATTATATATATGTATGTATATGTATGTATGTATATACACACACACACGCAGATACCCAATGACAGTAGAGATTTTAAGGGTGCACTCTTTGTTGAATGAAGTTTCCATATGACCAAAAGTCTTCAATAAGTTCTAAAACGCTTGCCTCTGAAGATCTGTGTTTACTTATTCCTACAGAAAGAGATCCCAGCAGAGATTCTTTAGAGCTGGAGAGCTGAGAAACACCAACTTATCTGACATTTAGGGTAACACAATTCTCATTTTTTAGATGGGACAGTACGTATTTTACTACAGACTACAAAGCATCAGAGGATGGACAGTGACAGTTAATATGATTCCTCTCATTGCCCATAGGTAGGCCACCGATCCAAATGGATCCTGAGTTGAGACAGAATTCTTTTTTTTTTTTGAGACGGAGTCTCGCTCTGCCGCCCAGGCTGGAGTGCAGTGGCCGGATCTCAGCTCACTGCAAGCTCCGCCTCCTGGGTGTACGCCATTCTCCTGCCTCAGCCTCCCGAGTAGCTGGGACTACAGGCGCCCGCCAGGTCGCCCGGCTAGTTTTTTGTATTTTAGTAGAGACGGGGTTTCACCGTGTTAGCCAGGATGGTCTCGATCTCCTGACCTCGTGATCCGCCCGTCTCGGCCTCCCAAAGTGCTGGGATTACAGGCTTGAGCCACCGCGCCCGGCCCAGACAGAATTCTTACCTCCTGATAAGGTAGATTATCAGGTGAGCCACAGACTAAGGAATGTTTCAGAAAGCAGTTTTCTAGGTGTAGTTTGGATTTAAAAAAAAAAAAAAAAAAAAAAAAAA
>NW_016805277.1:1244260-1272861 GCF_001698545.2 Rhinopithecus bieti | reverse complement strand
AAAAAAAAAAAAAAAAAAAAAAAAAGTTCTCCTCCTATTTATTACTTGTCCCTTCCTATGATCTCACTCTATCTTTACCCCAAGTCTTCAGCAAGACACTGTATATGAACTTCTATGTGATATGAGGTACTGTTTCAAGGCTGACAGTGGGCCATTTTACCTATACGACTATTGCTGAAATGGAAACATTTAAATTTCTTTGCCATTTTCTATTCCAGAAATAAAGGATGAAATTCTAAAATACTGGTTAATTTTATATGTTAGATAGCCACAGAAATTGTAAAACACGAGAAGAAAAGCAGTTTAAGTGAGGAAACAATGAGAGAAAACCTATTAGAAAATTGAAACAAAACTTGATTTTGATTAACTAGAGAAGTCTTCAAAACAAACTAAAGGAGGCCGGGTTTAGTAGCTCCTGCCTGTATTCTTAGCACTTTGGGAGGCTGAGGCAAGAGAGTCACTTGAGGCCAGTAGTCTGAGGCTGCAGTGAGCTATGATTGCACCACTGCACTCCAGCCTGGGTGACAGAGTGATAGACCCCAGCTCTGAAAAAACAAAATAAATAAAAGCAATGAAAGGGAAATCATTCCACAATTTAAACTTGCTTTATGTAGTGCATGCATTCCTGAAAGACTATTATTATTTTATCAGGGCATCATATCATATAAAGAAATGGAATTCATGAGAAACCAATGGAAATGCATTTTCTTCTCTTTTTTTCATAAGCTTCCTACTCAGACTAAGAAAATGCTTTCTTTTTTTTTTTTTTAAGATGGAGTCTTGCTCTGTTGCCCAGGTTGGAGTGCAGTGGTGTAATCTTGGCTCACTGCAGCCTCTGCCTCCTAGGTTCCAGCAAGTCTCCTGCCCCAGTCTCCTGGGTAGCTGGGATTACAGGCACATGCCACCACACCCAGCTAATTTTGTATTTTAGTAGAGGTGGAGTTTCACCATGTTGGCTGGGCTGGTCTCAAACTCCTGACCTTGTGATCTGACCACCTTGCCTCCCAGAGTGCTGGGATTACAGGCGTGAGCCACCATGCCCGGCCTGCAAGGTCCAGCGTCTTATTTGCCACTATCGCTAGTACCAAGCACAGTGCCTACCACTGTTGAGTGACCCCTCCTGTGATAAACTTACACTACTGCCTCCCAAATGAAGCCCCTCTCCCAGTACTTATGCCTAGACCTATTTACTTAATGGAGCGGACTAAACAAGAAAGAAGAGCAGAGAGGGGTACAGAACAGACAGCTGAGGAACATTAACAGCAAAATTTCAGAGCAAAGCAGGACTGCAACAAGTATTTCTTAAGAGGCTATGTGCAAGGTGGTTCCTCAGGTCTAGAAGACCCAAGCCTCAGGCTTCCTCCAGAAAAGCAGACTGGGAGACAGAATTTGCAAATCAACTGGCTGACCAGACAAAGCCCTGGAATCCTGTGTCAATGCGTTTTAAACTAAGGCCAGATGCTTTTGGTAGGCCGCCTCTTTCCATGAGCTGGTGGGTACTTCAAGTCTATGATTTGATTCTCATTTCTTAAAAAAGGATGAGTATGTGTGGTAGTTGGGTATAGGTATGGTATAAATTTCAGGTGGAAATAGGAATTAAAGGATATGATTTGCCTTGGTGGGGAAGAAAAGGCCATAAAAGAGAATTGCACTTAAAGGTACATTGTCGAAAATCTAAACTATAAAACTCATTACCTGCCATTACACCAACAACAAAAGGCATTTTATTTTTATTTTTTTGAGAGATGTTTCACTTTTGGTCACCAAGGATGAGTGGCAACGGTGCGATCTTGGCTCACTGCAACATCTACCTCTCAGGTTCAGCGATTCTTCTGCCTCAGCTCCTGAGTAGCTGGCTTACAGATGTCCGCCACCACGCCCGCTAATTTTTTTTGTAATTTTTAGCTAGAGATAGGGTTTCCACCGTGTTGGCCAGGCTGGTCTCAAACTCCTAACCTCAGGTGATCTGCTCACCTCGGCCCTCCAAAGTGCTGGGATTATTACAGGTGTGAGCCACTGTGCCCAGCCCAAAAAGGCATTTTAAACAAAAATTCTGGACATTTAAACTGATACAATACATCATGCCACTGCACTCCTGCCTAGGTGACAGGCAAAACTCTGTCTCAAAAAAACAAAACGAAAACAAAAACCCTGAATATCTTGAGCCCAGAGTCAAGACTGCAATGAGCCAATACTGCACTTTGTACTCCCGCGCTGGGTGACAGCAGTGAGACCTTGTTGGTAAGAAAAAAAAAAAAAGAGGAACTGAAAATAGAAAAGAGGGCTTTTACAATGTGATGAATCATTTATAGTACTGATTTATAAATACATAAATATCCATGCTATGACTGTTTACGCCGTGACTAACTACTGGGAAAAAATGAGAATGTTAAAAAAAGCCCCAATCTAGGACAGAAGTCCTTCTCATTCCACCGATGCCTCTTTATGTTGGTAATTACCAGGGAGTCTTAAGAGAACTGCTAGTGGTCTATGTCACAATTCATTCCCAGCCTCCTTTCTAATCCTGTAGCTGATGATGGAAAATGATGATAAATCTCTGGCTTAGCTTTGATGGCTGGGAGGAAAAAAAAAAAAGAAAAGTTATATAACCACGTAGTCCAGTGAATCAAATTCATCTTCATAAATTAAAATATAGCAGTGATGTAATATTTATGTACTATCCAGACAGTAAGTATACTCAGAAATTATTAATATTTTACAACATACAGAAAATTCAGCAAAACATTGACCACACCATCCATTTGGAAGCCAGAACTTGATTTTCCTGTCTTGTCACTTGCAATCTATAAATGTTCACAATTTAAAGTGATAATGGAAATGCTTAAAATACTTTTCCTGGCATGCTTTGCAGTCAAAGGTTCTAAAAACAGAGTCACACAAACACTTATTGTTCTAAATTAAAAGCAGTCAGTTCAGGTAGTAATTCACAACATTTCACATTGAGTCAGGATATTTAGATGTGAAGGTTATATATTTCTGAATTTCACACTATTAGAAACTGTAAAAGCATGTCTTCAAATAGTGGTGAAATGAAGCAGAGCTATTCTTTCTGGGTACTCTCTAGCACCTCTGGTAAATTTAAACTTGGCTTTAGACAACTTTTAAGCAGGGTGTGAAAAAATCACTTTGGCTGTCACCTTGTATTTGAATGAATTTCCTTAACATTTAGCAGTGCAAGTGAATCAATCTGAGAGTCTTTTTAGTAATCAGAGATTTCAAGGTATGACCTGTTTCCTAGGTAGGCCAGTCAGTGTTTTTTGTTTGTTTGTTTTTTGTTTTTGAGATGGAGTCTCACTCTGTCACCCAGGCTGGAGTGCAATGGCGCGATCTCGGCTCACTGCAACCTCTGCTGCCCGGGTTTAAGCAATTCTCCTGCCTCAGCCTCCCAAGTAGCTGGGATTACAGGTGCCTGCCACTGCACCTGGCTAATTTTTGTAGTTTTTAGTAGAGACGGGGTTTCACCATCTTGGCCAGGCTGGTCTTGAACTCATAACCTCATGATCCACCCACATTGGCCTCCCAAAGTGCTGGGATTAGAGGCGTGAGCCACTGCGCCCGGTCCCAGTCAGTCTTTTTGAGATGAAAAAAAAAACAAAATTCCTCAGCAAAAGCAAATTATAAGAAGACTTTCATCATTTAGGGGAATGCCTAAAGTAACCATCGACTTAAGTCCAAAGAGAAAAAAATCCCCTAAGCCATCTCTCAAATGACAGGACAGACCAACGCTATGGAAGCACACAGCTGCCGCCGGTTTGGGCTGCTGTGAATACCGTCTTTTCCACAGGTGTTTGCAGGTGATCCACTACTGACTCATGAGCTCCAGACAAGACTGGTCTGTGGGATGAGACACACCTTTTCTGGCTTCTATTTCTAGTGGATAAAGAGTAAAAGACAAGTAGCTCCAATGAGCGTTTATCTTGGGGTACAACAAGACCTCTGATTTAACTAATCTGACAGGCTGATTTTTTTTTTTTTGAGACGGAGTCTCGCTCTGTCGCCCAGGCTGGAGTGCAGTGGCCGGATCTCAGCTCACTGCAAGCTCTGCCTCCCGGGTTCACGCCATTCTCCTGCCCCAGCCTCCCGCGCAGCTGGGACTACAGGCGCCCGCCACCTCGCCCAGCTAGTTTTTTGTATTTTTTAGTAGAGACGGGGTTTCACCGTGTTAGCCAGGATAGTCTCGATCTCCTGACCTCGTGATCCGCCCGTCTCGGCCTCCCAAAGTGCTGGGATTACAGGCTTGAGCCACCACACCCGGCCAGGCTGATTTTTTTTTTAACTTTTCTTTGAGACAGGGTCTCACTCTGTCACCCAAGCTGGAGTGCAGTGGTGCAATCATGGCTGACTGCAGCCTCAACCTCCCAGGCTCAAGTGATCCTCCCACCTCAGCCTCTCGAGTAGCTGGGACCATAGGCATGTGCCACCATGCCCAGATAGTTTTTATTTTATTTTTTGTTGCGACAAAAGTCTCACTATCCTGCCCAGGCTGGTCTGGAACTCCTGGGCTCAAGCAATTCTCCCATCTCGGCTTTCCAAAGTGCTGGGATTACAGGCGGAGCCACCAGGCCAGGCTGATTTTTTTTTTTTTTTTTTTTTTAATACTCACCAACATTTGCACCATCTTAGGATCACAGCTGCTTCCACCAAGGAAGCGGCAGCTCTAGTATCTCAGAGCTTACCAAGATGACAAAATGCACAAAAGCAGGCACATTTGTTTTTCTAACTTTTCTTTGAAATTTCTTTTTCTTTCCTTTTTTTTGAAACTGTCTCACCCCATCGCCCAGGCTAGAGTACAGTGGTGCAATCTCGGCTCACTGCAACCTCCACCTTCCAGGCTCAAGTGATTCTCCTGCCTCAGCTTCCAGAGCAACTGGGACTACAGGCATGTACTACCACACCTGGCTAATTTTTGTATTTTTAGTAGATGGGGTTTTGTCATGTTGGCCAGGCTGACCTTGAACTCTCAACCTCAAATGATCTGCCCACCTCATCAGACTCCCAAAGTGCTGGGATTACAGGCATGAGCCAATGCACCTGGCCTTTCAAATTTCATAGTCACTTTTCTTTTTGTTTATTATTTTTTGTTTTGAGACAGAGTCTCGCTCTGTTGCCCGGGCTGGAATGCAGTGGTGCCATCTCGGCTCACTGCAACCTTTGCCTCCCAGGTTCCAGTGATTCTCCTGCCTCAGCCTCTTGAGTAGCGGGGATTACAGGCACGCACCACCAGGCCCAGCTAAATTCTGTATTTTTAGTAGAGATGGGGGTTTCACCATGTTGGTCAGGCTGGTCTCGAACTCCTGACCTCATGATCTGCCTGCCTCGGCCTCCCATAGTGTTCGGATTACAGGTGTGAGCCACCATGCCTGGCCTTCATAGTCACTTTTCATACTGCCATTTTCCCTTTTGGGATAAAAGTATTCTCAGAAAAAACGGACCACGTAATTAGGTTGACAGCTTCTTTGAGTCAGTTATGATAGCTTCCTAGTCAATCACTCCTTTCTCCTTAAGACATTACCTTGGAAATATCAACTCTGACAGTCATAGCAATGACACCTTTCCTGAGTCAGCTGCTGCTCTTTGTTAATTATCGCTCATTAATTGGTAAGGTGAGCAACCACAAAGGCTGCTAGCAGGATCCTAGGATGGCAGTTAGATAATCAAGATTGTTTACTCAATGTATGTGTATTTGAATCCCCTTTCAAAAGAAAAAAAAAATCATATACTGCAACTGTCCAACAAATCCCACCTGTCAGAAACCAATGCTCATTTCTTTTCTCAGACTTAAAAAAAGAGCTGGACAGATTGCAGAGCTGTACTTGCCTCAAAGCTGCAGAATAGCCATAAAGTATTTTTAAAATCTTAAAGAGCCTGTGCCTCCAAATCATCATCACTGTCTGTCTTGAGATACCAACAATGCCAGGAAATTTACTCCCACTTGGTAGCTAGCTTTAAAACTCAACTAAACTCTACTTTTTAAGCTAAAGATCAATTCTGGGCAGAACAACAACAGACGTTTTCAGGTGTATGGCTGGACATCAGGAGTATTTTGTCTATGGGCTGGCAATGTTGCCTAATGTTTATCAGCATCCTCTATCATGTGTGCAAAAACTGCAAGCAAAGGACAAAACTGCTGCAAAGTCCTCATGGCTCTCTTTCCAGTGGCCTTCAATGGAGAGGGGACAGCCTTCAATACCACACAAATTTGTCATGGTACACAGATCAGATGACTCGTTCTCAGAATGGGCTTATCTAGAAGTCTTAAAGACTCACCAGGCACAGTGACTCACACCAGCACTTTGGGAGGCTGAGGTGGTTGGATCATTTGAGACCAGTCTGGGGAACACAGCGAAACCCAGTCTCTACAAAAATTAACCAAGCATGGTGGCGCATGCCTGTAGTGCCAGCTACTGGGGAGGCTAAGGTACAAGGATCACTTGAGCCTGGGAGGTCAAGGCTGCAGTTAGCTGTGAGCAAGTCACTGCACTCCAGCCTGAGCAACAGGCCAAACTCTATGCACAAAACAAAACTGGCAAAACTCTATGCAAACAAAACTGCAAAACAAAACACAACTGGCAAAACTCTATGCATCCACAAAGTATCTCACTTTTCAGAATCAGCTGAATTTCACTTACAGTGGCATCAACAGACTAAAGTTAAACCTGGCTAATTAGAAAAACATAAGTTTTATTTGAAGGAAGTTGCAACACACAATTCAAAAATGCTATAGAAGTATGGCCTCTGTATAGGTTTCTTCCACATAGCTAACTGCTAATGATTAGTAAGATGGCGGCACTGGTTTCAAGATGATAATTTCATGCCTGAGGACTCTTCTCTGTAGACTCACCCTGTGCAATGACAGTGTCAAGAATGAACATCCTAGGGCAGGGGCTCTGTACATTTTTTAGGTATAAGACCCCTTTAGGATGTTTCAGAAAGACCCTAACACACACACACATTTCACACTGGTCTATAATGTTTGGGACGTGCCAAACCTCCTCAGTCTCCTACTGGGGTCTGCAGCCCAATGTCATTAGGTGTTCTGATCGCTAATACCCAACACGACTGGAAGGAGTTCAGATACCTTTCAGAAAACATGTAAGACACAAAAGTATAATGGAGAACTGATATAAAAAATCAGAAAACCTTTCCAGGCATGGTGGCTCACGCCTGTAATCCCAGCACTTTGGGAGGCTGAAGTGGGCAGATCAACTGAAGTCAGGAGTTGGAGAACAGCTTAGCCAACATGGTGAAACCCCATCTCTATTAAAAATACAAAAAATAGCCAGGCGTGGTGGCAGGTGCCTGTAATCCCAGCCACTCGGGAGGCTGAGGCAAGGGATCACTTAAACTTGCGAGGTAGAGGTTTCAGTGAGCTGAACCATTGCACTCCAGCCTGGGCAACAAGAGCAAAACTCTGTCTCAAAAAAAAAAAAAGGAAAATCAGAAAACCTCTTAGAAACAAAAAGGAAAGAATCTACCACAAGCAGTTAAAAAATAAAGGCTCGGCCAGGTGCAGTGGCTCACGCCTGTCATCCTAGCACTTTGGGAGAGATCACTTGAGGCCAGGAGTTCAAGACCAGCCTGGAAAACATGGCAAAACCGTCTCTACTAAAAATACAAAAATTAGCTGGGTGTGGTGGTACCCGGCTGTAATCCCAGCTACTGAGGAGGCTGAGGTGCTAGAATCACTTGAGCCTCGGAGGCAGAGGTTGCAGTGAGCCGAGATCGTGCCGCTGCACTCCAGTCTGGGTGACAAAGTGAGACTCTGTCTAAAAAATAAATTTAAAATAAAGGCTCACCTCACTCCCTGCCTACCTCTGCCTCTGCCCCTGCCCCATAAGGTATACTCCAGCAGCCAGAAACTATCTAGCTCCTCCCTGGCTGGGCCCCAAGAACCTCACTATAGGACACCCAAGGACTGCCTAGTATGTTTTTAAGTATTACATGAGAAGATCCAAAATCCACAAACTCCCATTTCACATTGCTCCCTGGCTAAAAACAGTAGCCCCTTTGTAACAGCTGGTTTTACTTATTTATTTTTTGTCAGGAGTACTGCGTTGAGATAACAGCCAATTTTAAAACATAATAGCATCTCAAAACCAACCTGAAGCTTTTCCCCAGGTTCAGATTAAAACTAAAAGAATACTTTCTTAAGAAAAACAAACCATCCTGAAAATCAAGTGGGGTGTGCTATTTGGCACTGAAATACTTTAGGAGCAACTGAGGATTTGATTAGTTCCTTGATACCCATATGGAAGAGGACCTCTGTATGTGCCCCACCTCCCAAGACAAGACCTGAATGTGGAGGAATGGGCTTATCTATGTTTCTAAGGGCAGACCTAAAAAGGGACCAGTAGCTTTTTACTCTATTGCTTCAGTCGATTTTATAAGTATTTTCTGAGTACCTTCTCTGGGGTATAAGTATACTAGGTTTGGGAGTACTAAAGACTAAATAAAACTTTATACACCATCTCTTCCCTCAAGGTCACAACTGCTTTAAAAGAGGTCTGGATAAAGTGCCAAAGGAATTTTGGAAGATAAGTGAGCAATTAATTCTGCTGCCTGAGCAGATAAATGTGAAACAAGTACATATTGGGGGTGATTCTGAAAAGTATTAATAGCTAGGATGCCCAGCTCCATACTCTGAGGTTCCTTCTGCCACACTCTCTATAGGCCCAGCTCCAGTATCCAGATTCAAGACTCTAGGCAAGACTCACTGTAAAAAACCCATCGCCTGAGATCAGACCCCACAGGATAGAGAACAGCTATGGTATCGACATGGCTCCAGCCGCATTCCTATCAGCAAATCAGAGAAGCCAAACTAGTCAGGTCAGCACTCACAGCCAGGGTAAGGATGAGTTAGTTACTCTATTACCAACAAGATTTTTTAACAAGTAGGAAACAAGTATTCTAGCCAACGTTTTTTTAAACATCAAGCAAAAATCTCAAAACAATGTTCCTAAACACCCAGAAGAGGTTAAGCTTATGTGTTACCTCATCAACAACGCATAATTCATCACAATGTGTTGTCAACTACTTATGAAAAGGTTATACCAATTATGGGGAAATAATAATGAAAAGGTATAGGTCTTTGGGGTAGTAAACAAGAGCACTCAAAAACAATATACTCTAATATAGTGTCATCAAAGCAGGGACTGTTAACTCTACACCATTTCATCACATACACTTGGAAATCCTATTTACCTTTTTCATTAACTCACTTCTGGTAGTAAATTGTGGCAGGTCTTCCACTTCAATCCCATCAGCCATTTCCATCACCTTGTCTAAAAGGTCTTTATTGTAACTGCACAATAAAAAGTAATAAGGTAAAAACGTCGGAAGAATTGTCATTGTGAATTAATAAGAAACTGCAGGTTGCTCAACCATAAAATCAACTCTCAGAGAACTGATCTGATACTGCAGGGCAAACCTATACATGTTCAGCACAAGGTTTTGATATGGAGTCTTGCTCTATCCCCCAGGTTGGAGTGCAGTGGTGTGGTCTTGGCTCACTGCAACTTCCACCTCCCAGGTTCAAGCAATTCTCCTGCCTCAGCCTCCTGAGTAGCTGGGATTACAGGCGTGTGCCACCACGCCCGGCTAATTTTAGTATTTTTAGTAGAGACAGGGTTTCACCATGTTGGCCAGGCTGGTCTCGAACTCCTGACCTCAAGTGATCTTCCCGCCTTGGTCTCCCAAAGTGCTGGGATTACTGGCATGAGACACTGCGCCTGGTCCTGTGAACAATTCTTGCTTGTAGATACAGAAGTGGACTTTATAAATACCAGTAAAGCAAACGTTTCAAGATTTAGAAGAACAAAGGCACTGTACATCCAACAACAGATATTCTCAGATACAGGATGAGGGCCAAAATATTTTTGTTTATTTTTTAAGTACATGGAATGTCAGTCTAACAAAAACATTATTTGCCCAATTCTCTGACATTTGCCTAACCATGGAAAACCAGGATTTCCCAGGAGCACCTAGAAGGCAGGGAAAAGGGACGGGTGCCTCTGGCATTGGTTCCCTACATACTGTTCTAATAAACCCCAATATGTGAAGCAAAACCAAGTGGCTTAGGCCTGGAGGGGCCAAATGACCAGAGTCAGGCAACCATAATAGGTGTAGAAACCAAGATCAAACCAAGTCACCCTATTTTCCTAACACAATTTCAGGAAAATGGAGGCTCTCTAACAGGGAGTCTCAAGATTTGCCACCTTCGTCATGGAGGGGTGAAGGGAATGCCTTATCAGGCACTTCAAAAGCGGGCCTTTGTCCTTTTGGTGCAGCAGCCAGGACGAAGTGGGCTTTGAGCCCTTGACAAAAAGGCATCGGTCCTTTTCATAAGCGGGAAAGCAGAGAGGTGAAGCTGGTTCCTACTTAGGACCCAGTGGGCTGTGGAGTGAGGACAAAAAGCCATAGGATACAGATTACACCCTGTCATTAGTGGTTCAAATCCATCAAACCTGCCAGAAGCTGCATGGTCCTAGTTATATCACTTCCCTCCCTAAGCTTTTTCATCTGTAAAATGGGGATCCCCGTTTCTGTCTCTGCGCTTTGCCATGTAGGTGACAGGGGCTAACGGACTTCGAATGCACACTGCAAAGGTGATGGTTTGAGCTAATAATAGTAGTAATACAAATAACAACAGCAACTTTTGAACCCGCCATGTATTTAGCTCTTCACCCTTTAATTATTACAGTCATCATAACCACCCTTTTACCAGAAGAGAAAACTGAGGCTCAAAGATTAGGATCGTTCCAAGGGGCCTTCAGGGTGGGAATCAGTCTTCGGGACGGCCAATGCGGATGGAGGTTGGGAGCGGGTTCAGTCTGGGGCAGAGGTTCGGGTCAGGGGTGAGCCCTGGGAGAGGGCTTGAGGGTCGGAAGACAGGGGACAGGATCAGCCGGCTGGCAGGGGTCCGCACCTGCAGCCTAGGAAGAGATGGTTGGCCCAGACCATGGAGAGGGACAGCAGCTGGTCCAGGCGGCCACCGCCGTCGGGCGGGTCGCGGTAGTCGGGCAGGTGGCGCAAGATGAATTCCATGCGTGCCTTCCATTGCTTCTCGCTCTCTGAGTAGGAGCGGAACTGCTCCGCGAAGTCGGCCGCCTGCCTCACCCCCGAGACCAGCTCCTCCACTGCAGCTGCCGCCTCGCCACCGACCATGGTGCCCTCCGCAGCCGAAGACCGGATAGCCCGCCGCCTTCCCGACGCGCACTGCGCCACCACCTGCCAGCCAGAGGGGCCCCGTCAGCGCACGACTGCTCCAGAAGACCAGCCTGGAGCGCCCTCGCCCGGAGCGGCGGCCTGCGGGGGCACAGAGCGGCTCCCGGCTCCTCAGACCGCCGCAGCCCGTGGCGCATACCCTGGGTCTACCCAGGGCTGCAAGGGCCCTTCGCGGTCGACCCTGCTGGGAACCGGTGGGAAAACTGAGGTCCCTAAGCACAGAGTCGGAGCGCCCTCTTCCAGTTGGCAGCTGGATGCCAGTCAGAACTATGCTGTGTCCTTCGTGCCCTGGGAGTTTCCCGGGCACCGCCTCATCCTAAGGGATATCAGGGGGCCCGGGTCAGGGATAGATAGGTCCGCTTCCAGGGGTCTCCACAGCCACGCAGGTTGGGGCCCGCCTTCCTGGAGCGAGTAATCCATCCATCCGGTGAATACTTGCCAGGCACATTGCTAGGTGCTGGAGAGGCAAAGGGAGCACACTCGGAGCCCTGCTCGCCTCAACTTTACCATTGAGTGGAGGAGCAGACATTAGTGAACTAATTGCTCAAGTAAATGGAGAATTTCACCGTTGACGAGTACTAGTAAAGAGAAGTCCAGCGTGCTACAACCATGAATAAGCAAGCAAGGGACCCAATCTAGTCTTGGGGTCAGAGAAGTGATCCTGGAGAACTGAAGAATGAGCAATTTTCTGAGAAAAGGGGAGTTGGTCAGAGCAAGAGAGAGCATGGCCTGGTAAGAGAATTGCAAGATATGGGGTAGGAGGGGCTGGGGGGCAGGGCAGGTAGAGAATGGAGAAGATGAGGTTGCAGAGGTCAGCAAGGCCAGTAGGCCAGGCAGGGATCCTGGCTAGCTCCCAAGAATGGGGAGCCACTGAAGGATTTTAACCAGAACAGTGACACCTGGGTTTACAAAAGATGCTGGAAGGAGCCAGAAAGAATGTATCCGGAGGAAATGAGCAAGTTTGGATTTAGTTTTAAATAGAGACAGGGTTTCGCCATGTTGCCCAAGCTGGTCTCGAACTCCTGAGCTCAAGTGATCCCTCTCAGCCTCCCAAAATGCTGGGATTACACATGTGAGCCATCGCAACTGGCTGGGCCTGAAAGTTTCTATTTAGCTGGCATGACTCTGCTGTCTGTTCTAGGCTCAGGTAGTAGACACACAGAGAGACAAAAGAGCTTCCTTTAAAGTGGTGAATTCCCCATCCCTGGAAGCATTCAAGTACAGTAACTGGGTGTTGGGGCTCAGCAACCAATACCCCAAAATGTATTTTGACATGCTGAAATGATGAAGAAGCCTCAAGGTCTCTCTGACCTCACCCACCACCAGACTCCTGTCTGTCAATTCTTTGTTCTTCCCAAAGCCCAAGATGAAGTTGTTCCCTTAGCTGCCTAAATTTAGTCCAGAACACCAAAGGAAACAATTACCTCTGGTTTCCTCCCTGAGTTTTCATTAACTGAACTCGTTTTGCAGGAGGAAAGACTGAAGTATGTCAACACACCAGGACAGACTTTTGTCACAAACCCTTGACTCCTCTGCAGGCCCAACAGACTTTGTCCCAGGCCATTGCATGTTCTTCAAGCCCATTGAATTACCCTAAAAATCACAGGCTGGGCGCGGTGGCTCAAGCCTGTAATCCCAGCACTTTGGGAGGCCAAGATGGGTGGATCACGAGGTCAGGAGATCGAGACCATCCTGGCTAACACGGTGAAACCCCGTCTCCACTAAAAAAATACAAAAAACTAGCTGGGCGAGGTGGCCGGCACCTGTAGTCCCAGCTACTCAGGAGGCTGAGGCAGGAGAATGGCGTAAACCCAGGAGGCGGAGCTTGCAGTGAGCTGAGATCTGGCCACTGCACTCCAGCCTGGGCGACAGAGCGAGACTCCGTCTCAAAAAAAAAAAATCATTTACTACCCATCTAAAACATCCACACTCTGGATGATAGGGTAATCACTCTGTGATTAACTATGCACATTAATAAACTTGTCTGCCTTGTCTCCTCTTTTTTTTTTTTTTTTTTTTTGAGATCAAATTTCGCTCTTTTTGCCCAGGCTGGAGTGCAATGGGGTGATCTCTGCTCTCCGCAACCTCTGCCTGCCAGGTTCAAGTGATTTTCCTGCCTCAGCTTCCTGAGTAGCTGGGATTACAGGCACCTGACATCACACCCAGCTAATTTTGTATCTTTAGTAGAAACGGGGTTTCACCATGTTGACCAGGCTGGTCTTGAACCCTTGATCTCAGGTGGTCCGCCCTCCTCGGCCTCCCAAAATGATGGAATTATAGGCGTGAGCCACAGCACCTGGTGCCTTTTCTCGTCTTAATCTGCCTTTTGTCAACTGATTTTCGTGAACCTTCAGAGAGCAAAGGAAAGTTTTCCCTTCGCACAAGGAGTCACTTGAGCCTTCACCAGCTTTGAGAGATTATTGGCATAATAGGCTTCCCCATTGCCCCCAATCAAATGTGATGTTGGGGTACAGAGGTGAGCCTAGAATCCATGATCTAGGGCTCCAGTGCAGGTCCTATATTGTGAGTGTGGCCTGTGGGGAGAGCTGATCACGTCCTGTCTGCTGCTTCTGCAGCTTCTTTTGGGGCATCAGGGTCCCCAGAAATCAGAGACTCAACAAAGCGTGGAAATACAGGGCAGTCCACACAGAATGAACCTGAAGACCCAGCACCAAGCTCAGTGATATGGCGTTATGGTTAACAACAGGGAGGCATGGTATTCATGCTCATATGGGCAAGCAAAGTGTCAACAGGCCTGTGAGACCAAAGACAGAGTCAGCTACTCCCAGCAATCAGGAATTGGTGCACAGACCTAAAAGTTCCAAAAGTGAGTGCAGATCACACATCCTGAGAGGCTTGTTAAAATGACAGACTCCCCCAGGCTCACCATTGGGTGTTCAGAATCAAGGCCCCAGGTAATTCTGCTTCTACCTGCCACTGACCAAACTTAGAAAAACTCAAAGTTGTTGAGGGTTCTCTGAGCAAAATTCTTGGTCACCTGATTGTACAGTACAGAGGCTAGCTCAGAAATAGGAACCCAGGCTCTGCAAACAGCAGCTGGAGTTACACAGCCAGTCCTGCCTATGGGGTGTGAAAAAGCTAAGGGTCATGCAGCAACTACCTTATTTATCATATCTGTGACAATTATGGAGCATATGCATATAGATAACGTATGTACAAACATATTCAGACATGCATACAATTGTAAACCCAAAAGTGCACAAATAGGCATTCTTTTTTTGTTTTGTTTTGTTTTTATACAGAATCTTGCTCTGCCATACAGGCTAGAGTACAGTGCCACATCATGGCTCACTGCAGCCTTGACCTCCCAGGTTCAAGAAATCCTCCCACCTCAGCCTCCATGAGTAGCTGGGACTACAGGTGTGTGTCACAGTGCCGAGCTAATTTTTAAGTTTTTCATAGAGATGGGATCTTGCTATGTTATCCAGGCTGGTCTCAAACTCCCAGGCTCAAGTGATCCTCTTGCCTCAGCCTCCCAAAGTGCTAGGATTACAGGCCTGAGCCACTACACCTGGCCAGGTATTCTTTTTTTAAAAAGTTATGTTATTAATATTATACTTTCAAAATGTTAAGTAGTATAAAAATATTGGCCAGGCACAGTGGCTCACGGGCCGGACACGGTGGCTCACACCTGTAATCCCAGCACTTTGGGAGGCTGAGGCAGGCAGATCACCTGAGGTCAGGAGTTCGAGACCAGCCTGGCATACATAGCAAAAGTCCATCTCTACTAAAAATACAAAATTAGCGAGGTGTGGTGGCACATACCTGTAATCCCAGCTACTCAGGAGGCTAAGGCAGAAGAATCACTTGAACCTGTGAGGCAGAGGTTCCAGTGAGCAGAGATCGCACCATTGCACTGTAGCCTGGGCAGCAGAGCAAGACTGATTCCAAAAAAAAAAAAAAAAAAAATTGTTAATAGCCACACACAGTGAGACCCTCATCTCTACAATTACAAAATTAGCTGGGCATGGTGGTATACACCAATAGTTCCAGCTGCTTGGGAGGCTAAGATAGGATGATCGCTTGAGCCCAGGAGTTCAAAGCTACAGTGAGCTATGACAGCAACACTGCATTTCAGCCTGGGAGACAGAGCAAGACCTTGTCTCAACAACAACCAAAAAAAGTTAGTTAGTAATTAACACTTCACAGAACAATGCGGCAAGTCCAATTATTGACCAGTTTATTGTTTCTAACTTTTTTTTAGGATTCAGTTTTTTGTTTTTTGGTTTTTTTTTGAGAGAGAGATGCTCACTCTGTTGCCCAGGCTGTAGTGCAGTGACATGATATCGGCTCACTGCAACCTCCACCTCCCTGGTTCAAGTGATTCTCCTGCCTCAGCATCCTGAGTAGCTGGGACTACATGGACTTGCCAACATGCCTGGCTAATTTTTGTTTTTTTTTTGTTTTGTTTTTTTTTTGAGACGGAGTCTCGCTCTGTCGCCCAGGCTGGAGTGCAGTGGCCGGATCTCAGCTCACTGCAAGCTCCGCCTCCCGGGTCCACGCCATTCTCCTGCCTCAGCCTCCCAAGTAGCTGGGACTACAGGCGCCCGCCACCTCGCCCGGCTAGTTTTTGTATTTTTTAGTAGAGACGGGGTTTCACCGTGTTAGCCAGGATGGTCTCGATCTCCTGACCTCGTGATCCGCCCGTCTCGGCCTCCCAAAGTGCTGGGATTACAGGCTTGAGCTACCGCGCCCGGCCAATTTTTGTATTTTTAGTAGAGATGGGGGTTTCACCACGTTGGCCAGACTGGTCTCGAACTCCTGACCTCAAGTGATCCACCCATCAGCCTCCCAAAGTGCTGGGATTACAGGCGTGAGTCACCATGCCCGGCCAATTCAGATTTTCTTAGAGCATAATACTTACTAATATAGACAAGATAAACTTCTGTACCCCATCTTTTAAAATATTTATTGAAATATTTCAATACATAAAATTCACCCACTTAAAGTATACAATCCATGGCTTTAGTGTATTCACAGATTTTTGCAACCATCAACATAAATTAAGTATAGAACATGTTTATCACCCTATTCCCATTAGCAATCACTTCCCATTTCTCTTGGCAAGAACTCATCTACTTTTTGTCTCTATGGATGTCCTAGTCTGGACATTTCATTTAAATGAAATCTTTGGGACTGGCTTCTTTCACTTATGTTTTCAAGGTTCATCCATGTTGTAGCAAGTGTTAGTACTTTATTACTTTTTACGGCTGAATAATATTCCATTGTATGAATCCACCTCATTCATCAGTTGCTGGATATTTAGGTTGCTTCTATTTTGGCTGTTATGAATAATGCTGGCATGTGCATTCATTACAACTTTTTTGTGGACATGTATTTTCAGTTCTCTTGGGTATATTATAAATTGCTGGGTCATATGGTAACTCTTTGTTTAACTTTTTGTTTTGTTTTTTTTGAGACAGGGTCTCACTCCTTCACCCAGCTTGGAGTGCAATGGCACAATTTTGGCTCATTGCAACCGCTGCCTCCTGAGTTCAAGCGATTCTCCTGCCTCAGTCTCCCAAGTAGCTGGGACTACAGGCGCACGCCACCATGCCCAGTTAATTTTGGTATTTTTAGTAGAAACGGGGGTTTCACTATGTTGGCCAGGCTGGTCTCAAACTCCTGACCTTGGGTGATGTGTGCCCGCCTCAGCCTCCCAAAGTGCTGGGATTATAGCTGTGAGCCACAATGCCCCGCTGTGTTTTTTGAACAAACTGTTTTCCACAGTGTCTGAACTGCTCCACAGTGCTATTGGTAATGAGTGAGAGTTCCAACTTCCCCACATTCTTGCCAACACTTAGTATTTTCCCTTTTTTAATTTTTAAATTATAGCCATCCCAGGGGGTACCAAGTGATACTTCATTGTTGTTTTGATTTGNTATATATATATATATATTTCAAACATATGGAAAATTATGGAGAATAATGTAGCAGACACCACATTACCGGCTCCATCAACATGAACCTTTCCCATATTTGCTTTAGAAGTGTTGTTGTTGCTATTTAATAGACTTTCTTTTTTTTTTTTGAGACGGAGTCTCGCTCTGTCGCCCGGGCTGGAGTGCGGTGGCCGGTTCTCAGCTCACTGCAAGCTCCGCCTCCCGGGTTTATGCCATTCTCCTGCCTCAGCCTCCTAGTAGCTGGGACTACAGGTGCCCACCACCTCGCCCGGCTAGTTTTTTGTATTTTTTAGTAGAGACGGGGTTTCACCATGTTAGCCAGGATGATCTCGATCTCCTGACCTTGTGATCCGCCCGTCTCGGCCTCCCAAAGTGCTGGGATTACAGGCTTGAGCCCCGCGCCCGGCCGACTTTTTTTTTTTTTTTTTTTTAGAGCAGTTTTAGGTTCCAAGCAAAACAATAAAGGTGCCAGTCGCATAGCTCATGCCTGTAATCACAGCACTTTGAGGGGCCAAGGCAGGAGGACTGCTTGAGTCCAGGAGTTCATGACCAGCCTGGCTAACATGGTGAAACCCCATCTCTACAAAAACTGCAATAATTAGCTGGGAGTAACGGCACTTGCCTGTAGTCCCAGCTACTCAGGAGGCTGAGGCAGGAGGATCACTTGAGCCCAGGAGTTCAAGGCTACAGTGAGCTGTGATTTAAAAAGAACACTATTGGGAGGCCGAGGCGGGCGGATCATGAGGTCAGGAGATCAAGACCATCCTGGCTAACCCGGTGAAACCCCATCTCTACTAAAAAAATACAAAAAACTAGCCGGGCAAGGTGGCAGGCACCTGTAGTCCCGGCTACTGGGGAGGCTGAGGCAGGAGAATGGTGTAAACCCGGGAGGCGGAGCTTACAGTGAGCTGAGATCCAGTCACTACACTCCAGCCTGGGCAACAGAGCGAGACTCCATCTCAAAAATAAATAAATAAATAAATACAAGAACACTAAAAGATGTAAGATTTTACTCCTACTTTCAACCTAACAAGTATCTGTACAACAATTTCAAAGGATACTGGCAAAAGACGCAGACTCTGAGACAAAGAAAAGATCTTCAGGCCGGGCGCGGTGGCTCAAGCCTGTAATCCCAGCACTTTGGGAGGTCGAGACGGGCGGATCACAAGGTCAGGAGATCGAGACCATCCTGGCTGACACGGTGAAACCCCGTCTCTACTTAAAAAAAAATACAAAAACTAGCCGGGCGTGGTGACGGGCGCCTGTAGTCCCAGCTACTCTGGAGGCTGAGGCAGGAGAATAGCGGGAACCCAGGAGGCAGAGCTTGCAGTGAGCTGAGATCCGGCCACTGCACTCCAGCCTGGGCGACAGCGAGACTCTGGTGAAAAAAAAAAAAAAGAAAAGAAAAGATCTTCATTACTCACAGCACAACAAGCAGCATGAGCTTCATGTTTGCTCTGCTTCCCCTTGTCCCCCAAGTCCCACAGGCGCTATGCCAAGGGGCACAGTTAGATGAGGTATACAAAGTGGGTTTGTTTCACAGCTGAAGAACCCCAAATTGAAAGAACATCAATAATTAATAAAGAAGAACTACAAACATATTTGCCCAAACTTTTCTCCAGAGCAATTACTTTTATCTGGACAGTAAATAAACCTGCCCTTTGCTCTGGAGATAGACACTATCTCCAGGCTGTTTCAAGGACAAACATCCTTAAAAAGATACAACTTTTTTTTTTTTTTAAGTATCTTTAAAACATAGGCACAGGGTCCCACCGTTTTGCCCAGGTTGGTCTCAAACTTCTGACCTCAGGCAATCCTCCTGCCCCAGCCTCCCAAAGTGTTGGGATTACAGGCATGAGCCAACATGCTGGCCTTTGTCTAACTCTTAAGATGTACAAATAGGCTGGGCACAGTGGCTCACACCTGTAATCTCAGCACTTGGTTTTTTTTGTTTTTCTTTTGAGATGGAGTTTCGCTCTTGTTGCCCAGGCTGGAATACAATGGCGCAATCTTGGCTGACGGCAACCTCCGCCTCTTGGGATCAACTGATTCTCCTGCCTCAATCTCCCAAGTAGCTGGGATTACAGGTGCATGCCAATACACCTGGCTAATCGGGGTTTTGCCATGTTGGCCAGGCAGGTCTCGAACTCCTGACCTCAGGTGTTCCACCCACCTCGGTCTCCCAAAGTGCTGGGATTATAGGCATGAGCCACAGTACCCGGCCAATCTCAGCATTTTGGGAAGCCAAAGTGAGAGGATTGCTTGAGTCCAGGAGTTCAAGACCAACTTGGGCAACATAGTGGGACCCTGTCTCTACAAAAAAATAAAAAATTAGCCGTGTGGTGTTACACACCTATAGTCCCAGCTACTCAGGAAGCTGAGGTGGGAGAATTGCTTGAGACTGGGAGGTTGAGGCTGTGGGGAGCCATGATTGTGCCACTGCACTTTAGCAAGGGTGACAAAGTGAGAACCTGTCTCAAAAAAAAAAAAAAAAAAAAGGAGGGGCGGGGGAAGGATAGCATTAGGAGATATACCTAATGTAAATGATGAGTTAATGGGTGCAGCACACCAACATGGTACATGTATATATATGTAACAAACCTGCACGTTGTGCACATGTACCCTAGAACTTAAAGTATAATAAAAAATTAAAAAATAAAATGAACTTAAGAACTCAAAAAAAAAAAAAGAAAAAAAAAAGGCCCAGCACGGTGTCTCACGCCTGTAATCCAAGCACTTTGGGAGGCCGAGGAGGGTTGATCACCTGAAATCAGGAGTTTGAGACCAGCCTGGCCAACATGGCGAAACCCTGTCTCTACTAAAAATACAAAAATTAGCCAGGCATGGTGGCAGATGCCTGGAATCACAGCTACTCCAGTGGCTGAAGCAGGAGAATCGCTTGAACCTGGGAGGCAGAGATTGCAGTGAGCCGAGATCATACTACTGCACTCCAGCCAGGGCGACAGAGCTAGACTCCATCTCAAAAAAAAAAAAAAGTGTGCAAATATATGAAAGGCCCATGGAGAACTGTCTCTCCACATAGGTTGAGATTCTTTTTTCTTTTTTTTTTTTCCATATGAGTATCTAATTGCTCCAGCAGAGTTTGTTGAAAAGACTATTCTTTTGCTCAATTGCCTTGGTAACTTTGTCAAAAATCAAGTAACCATATATATGTGTGAATCTATTTCTGGACTCTGTATTCTGTTCCACTGATCTATGTGTCCTTGCTTTTGCTAATACCATATTGTGGCATTTGTTATTGTTGTTGTTGTTGTTGTTTGTTGTTTTTGAGATGGAGTTTCATTCTTGTTGCCCAGGCTGCAGTGCAATGGCGCTATCTTGGCTCACCACAACCTCCTCCCGGGTTCAAGCGATTCTCCTGCCTCAGCCTCCCGGGTAGCTGGGATTACAGGCATGCGCCACCATGCCCGGCTAATTTTGTATTTTTAGTAGAAATGGGGTTTCACCACATTGGTCAGGCTGGTCTTGAACTCCCGACCTCAGGTGATCCACCAGCCTCGGCCTCCCAAAGTGCTGGGATTACAGGCATGAGCCACTGTGCCCAGCCTGTTTTTGTTTTTGAGATAGAGTCTTACTCTGTCACCCAGGCTGGAGTGCAGTGGCACAATCTTGGCTTACTCCAACCTCTGTCTCCCAGGTTCAAGTAATTCTCCTTCCTCAGTCTTGCAAGTAGCTGGGATTACAGATGTGCACCACCACAACTGGCTAATTTTTTTTTTTTTTTGGTAGAGATGGTATTTCTCCATGTTGGTCAGGCTGGTCTCGAACCCCTGACCTCAAGTGGTCCACCTACCTCCTCAGCCTCCCAAAGTGCTGGGATTTCAGGCATGAGCCACCACACCCAACCCATACTGTGTTGATTACTATAGCTCATGAGTTTGCAAATGTAAAGGGTGGGCTACATATAATTCCTGCTACATACATGTTTTGTTTCCTTTTTCAACCATTTAAAACTGGAAAAAGCAGTTTTAGCTTTTAAGCCCTGCAAAAACAGGCTGCAGGCTAACCTGCGGGCCAGTTTGCCAATCCTGCTATAGATTTATAGTAAGTCTTAAAATCTGGTCATATGAGTTCTCCAAATATGTTCTTTTACAAAACTGTTTTGGCTGTTTTAGCTTTTGCTTTTTGATATAAATTTTAGTATCAGCCAGGCGTGGTGGCTCACGCCTGTAATCCCAGCACTTTGGGAGGCTAAGGCGGGCGGACCAGGAGGTCAAGAGATTGAGACCATCCTGGCTAACTCAGTGAAACCCCATCTCTACTAAAAATACAAAAAATTAGCTGGGTGTGGTGGCACGCGCCTGTAGTCCCAGCTACTCAGGAGGCTGAGGCAGGAGAATTGCTTGAACCCGAGAGGCGAAGGTTGCAGTGATCCGAGATCGCGCCACTGCATTCCAGCCTGGGTGACAGAGTGAGACTCAATCTCAAAAAAAAAAAAAAAAAATTAGCATCAATTTCTAGAAATACAGGCTGCTGGTATTTTAATTGGGATTATATTTAGTCCATAGATCAACTTGGGGAGAATCAACATCATTATATCAAATCCCCCAATCCATGAACACGGTATGGTGTATCTCTCCATTCTGTAGGCCTTCTTATTGTTGTGGTATATTTTTTAACCCAATGAAACATTAGATCTGACATATATTTACCACTTTATTTGTTATCCATTCCTTATCTATCTCTTACCCTCCATCTGGTTTCATTTTCCTTCTACCTGAAAATTTTACATTAGAAATCGTTAGCCAGACAAGATGGCTCCTGCCTGTAATCCCAGCACTTGAAGAGGACAAGGTGTAAGAAATGCTTGAGCCAAGGAGTTCAAGACCAGCCTAGGCAACATGGCGAGACTCTGTCCCTAAAAAAAATTAATCAAGGCCAGGCATGGTGGCTCATACCTGTAATCCCAGCACTTTGGGAGGCCAAAGTGGGCAGATCACCTGAGGTCAGGAGTTTGAGACCAGCCTGGCCAAAATGAAATGAACCCCCATCTTACTAAAAATACAAAAATGGTGGCTCATGCTTGTAATTCCAGCACTTTGGGAGGGCAAGGTGGGCAGATCACCTGAGGTCAGGAGTTCAAGACTAGCCTGGCCAACATGCTGAAACCGTTTCTACTAAAAATACAAAACATTAGCCAGGTGTGGTGGTGCACGCCTGTAATTCCAGCTACTTGGGAGGCTGAGGCAGGAGAATTGCTTGAACCCAGGAGGCGGAGGCTGCAGTGAGCCGAGATTGTACCACTGCACTCCAGCCTGGGCAGCAGAGGCGCCCGCCACCATGCCCGGCTAATTTTTTGTATTTTTAGTAGAGACGATGGTTTCACCCATGTTAGCCAGGATCGTCTCAAATCTCCTGACCTCATGATGGCCGCCCGCTCTAAGTGCTGGGCTACAGGTGTGAGCCACCTGCTTTTTTTTTTTTTTTTTTTTTTTGAGACGGTAGTCTCGCTCTGGGCCCAGGCTGTTAGTGCAGTGGGCGGATCTCAGTCTCCATTCAAGCTCCGCCTCCCAGGTTACGCCGATTCTCCTCTCCTTCCTCTCGCGAGTAGCTGGGGACCACAGGCTTCTCTCTGCCCTCCACCTTGCCCGGCTATGTTTTTGATTTTTAGTGGAGATGGGGTTTCACCTGTGTATAGCCAGTATGGTCTCCGATCTCCTGGACCTCGTGATCCACCCGTCTCGTCCTCCCAAAGTGCTGTTATTACAGGCTTGAGCCACCGCGCCTGTGGTCTTTTTTTTTTTTTTTTTTAACTGGGGACACACAGGCTTTGGTGGAAGCTCACAGCAGCTTTGACCTCCTGGACTCAAGCAATCCTCCTACCTCAGCCTCCCAGGTAGCTGGGACGACAGGCGTGCCACCACGCCCGGCTAATTTTAAATTTTTCATAGAGACAGGGTTTTGTCATGTTGCCCAGGCTGGTCTCGAACTCACTCCTGGGCTCAAGAAATTCTTCTGCCTTAGCCGCCCAAAGTTTGGGGATTATAGGTGTAAGCCACCGTGCCCAGTCCTCATGCACACTTTTAAAGTTTTTACTATGTTTTGCCAAATCCAGGTTTATACCTAAGTTTCCATACCTATCAGTTACAGGCTTACTCTTCAAAGCTGGTGAACAGCTACAGCAATCATTACTCTCATATTCTTGAATTTCCAGACTCTTTTGAGCAGCCTTTTTCCTCTTTGTGCAGCCCCCTGACTCTGTGGCTGATGTGCAATAGAAGCGCCTCGGTCTCCCAAAGTGCTGGGATTACAGGTGTGAGCCACCACGCCCAGCCTTCCAGCTGGTCCTTATTTATCCTCCAGCACTTTCAGCTGTTCTATTCCAATTTTGATCCATGCAACGTGTGGGGGGGGGGGGACAATCCAACAGGTGAATCCTCTCCCACACCTGGAAATGGCTCAAGGAGGCCTCCTAGTGGGTTACGGGACCACTGAGCCATGGACCCCAGGGTCATCTTCCCACCACAGTCAAGCTCAGCACGTAACTTAAATGCATAGTGGTCCCGGAAGTGTCAAGGAGAAAAAAATGCCCATTTTTTCCCCCTCCATACACAACAAAACTGTTCTAATACAGCCAAATGAACTGGAGAAGCAGTTTTATTCTTGCCCTTCCTGCCAAGAAAAAAATGAAAATGCAGGTGCCACGAAAATACTAAATGGAGGCCGGAGGCAGTGGCTCACGTCTTTAATCCTAGCACTTTGGGAGGCCAAGGTGGGTAGATCGCCTGAGGTCAGGAGTTTGAGACTAGCCTGGCCAACGTGTTGAAACCCCATCTCTACTAAAAATACAAAATTAGCCAGGTGTGGTGGCAGGTGCCTGTAATCCCAGCTACTTGGGAGGCTGAGGCAGGAGAATCACTTGAACCCAGGAGGCAGAGGTTGCAGGGAGGTGGAGGTTGCAGTGACCTGAGATCGCCCGTTGCACTTCAGCCTGGGCAACAGAGTAAGACTCTGTCTCAAAAAAAAAAAAAAAAAAACCTAAGTAGAGAGTGCTCTTGGGGCAGGGTTTCCAGCCTTTCAGAGGAAAGCTGCAAAACACTAAAAGCTTTCAAACTTTGGGATCTTCAGCTCTTACAGAAGTATCTAAGTCAGGTGTGGTGGTGCACACCTGTAATCCCAGCTACTTGGGAGGATCCCTTGAGCCCAGAAGTCCAAGGTCAAGCCTAGGCAACTTGGCAAGACTTGTCTCTAAAAAAAAAAAAAAAAAAAAATTCTAGGTTGGGTGCGGTGGCTTACACCTGTAATGCCAGCACTTTGGAAGACCAAGGCAGGTAGATCACTTGAGGTCAGGGGTTCAAGACCAACCTGGCCAACATGGTGAAACCCCCTCTCTACCAAAAATACAAAAATTAGCGGGACGTGGTGGTGCGCACCTATAATCCCAGCTACTTAGGAGGCTAAGGTGGGAGAATCACTTTAACCCGGGGGGCGGGGAGCTGCAGTGAGCAGAGATTGTGCCACTGCGTTCCAGCCTGGGCAACAGAGTGAATCTCTGTCTCAACAAAAACAAAACAAAACATAAATTCTGACTATTCCTTTCCTAGGGCTTCTCCAGCATCCTGACTCTCCAACAGCACTGGGCTTTCACAAGGACAAATAATATGCAAAACTTTTTAGGAGTCTACTTATGATAATCGCCTTAAATTAACATCACAAAGCAATGGAAATTGTATTCCCCTAAGGCTTCTTATGGCAGGAAGTTACCCAGCTCCTGACTGAAAAGGTAGTGACGATTAAAATTAGGTTGGTTAGCTTCTGTCTTGCAAAGCTTGTCTGTTAATCCATTACTTGTATTCATATAAAATGGCATTTCTATATCAAAATGCGTGAATGTTTTAATCTGTTGTAAATATAAGCTTTTTTTTTTTCTGTTCAATCCGACAAGTCTTTCCTCTGCCAGAAACCTTAAAACTGGTATTCTTAAAACAGTACTCTACTAGCTGCTTTTACTTTACTGGATGGATGTTCAGCGTTCAGATCACAGAAAGTCAGTCCTTCACTATTTTGCTAGCCTCAGGCCATACCAGGAGAACTTCAGTGTGAGTGTCTTATTTTAAGCCTATCATCGGTAAACTAAAGTGCTCACAGGAAGATGGAGGAGGAGAACTGCAGATCAGGTTACTGGAGGAGCAGAGAATGCATTCCAGAAGACCTGTAATGTCTTCAGACCCTTGAAGGCTGTTTTGTAGAAGATGGCTTGTTCTTCCTTAATTTTCAAGGCAAGCATAGGGCCAAAGAGTGAGAGCTATATAAAGCTAGATTTCATCTTTAAATGGAAGATCTTTAAACAATTAGAGCTGTCTGAAAGATACAAACACTTTCTTGGATTGAACTGAGCTCCTAAGTCACTGGGAGAATTCAAAAGAATGGTCATCTCACAGGTCTACAATAAATGGATGATTGAACATGATTGAATATTTTACATGATTACTTTATAATTAAGTATATATATATATATGGACACAGTCATTTGTTTTTAGAAAGCTTTGAAAATGTTTAAGCAAACTTAAACATTTTTATTTTATTTTATTTTTATTAAATAGAGACAGAGTCTCACTGTGTTGCCCAGGCTGGTCTCAAAACTCCTGAACTCAAGCAATCCTCCCACCTCGGCCTCCTAATAAGCAAACTCTTGTTATTCTGACCACTAGTTTGTAGAATAGAGCCATGTGGCTAATCATCTTAATCCCACTTGGGTTTTCGAAACCCTTTGCCTGGCTGGCTGTTGTTGACACTGTGTAGGGGCAAAGAAGGAAAGCTTCTGCCTTTACTTTCTTAAGGTTCACTGAAAATGACAAAAGGCAGGTAGGAGAAAAAGGCATACAAATTTATTTAAAATGCAGAGCACAGGGGAACTGCATGAGAATGATTACCCAATAACCCAATGAGGCCTAGAGGTTTATAGACCCTTCTTCATGGAGGAAGGAGAGATGAGGGTGTAGGAGTGAAAGATTTTTAGTGGGAAATGAATGGACCCAGAGGCAGACTTTATCTTGTGAATGGTTCTCTGGCAATTTAATGGGGCGGGAGAACAAACAATGGTTTGGGAAGAAGTTTGTCTGGGCTGTAGCTATGGTGTTTAATGTTCAGTCTCTTCCTCTGTGATAGAAGTTTTAATTTTCTCTGGTTAATGAAATTTCAGGGAAGGGATAAAAGGCAATTGTGTTCCTCTTCGGGGGTCCAGTTTCTAGGTAGAGAAGGGAACTTCAGAGAACAGCTTCATTCTGTGCTTTGGGAGAGACAGGATCAGAGAGAAAGGGAGGTAGGGGAAGGTCAGAGGGAGACCCTAGACTGAGGCTTATTTCTGAGGCCTTTCAATTTTCAAAGCACTCAGCATGCTGAAGCATCATATTTTGCGGTATGGCTTTCTGTGCTCCAAAATCTGCTCAAAAAAAGGAATAATTAATGTCAAAACAATAAAAATGCTTTATATTTGTATTCTTCTGCATTTGTACATACCCAGATTTTAGCTGTTTCTCTTTTACTGTATAAATTTATGTATTTCCAAATTACATATTTATATATTCCAGAGATGATTTTAGCTTTCAGGAGGACTCATCTGTTTCCTTAGTCTTAATTCTATTAACACCAAAGGATAGCTTCCTAAGCATAAAAGGGAGAAAATTATTCCATTCCTACCTTTAGTCACTGGTGATAGAGATCACTCCACAATTGAAGAACAAAATCCTCCTCTGAGAGTGAAACTCTTAAATAAAGCACATTGTAGACAAGATTAAGCAACTATGTAAGAAATTTGCCTAAAGAGATAGTTTTTTCCATAAAAAGCAAAAGATAGTGAAATGGATGTCATCTCACTCCTGAATTTAGCTAAATTGAGGTCACTTCTCATCCTGCCCTGCCCCCTCTCAGAAGGAAGAATGCAGCCCAGGGATGGTGATAGCCTATAGAAGTCTTGGGCTCAGCTCCTAACCCCTAAGGGACAGATGGAGAAAGGAGGACCAGACGGAGGGGAAAGAGGTCGGGGAGGCGGGGTGCGCTGCTGCAGGTCGCAGGGCAAGACCTGCACTCCCTTAAGTATGTATGCTTCTAGGCTCGCAGAGACTGGCCAGGGGCTGGTTGGCATCACACCATGCACATCTGTACTAGATACCAAATCACTGCTTATCTTTGACCAGAATATTTAGTCAGTTAGTTGTGAATATTAATTGCAGAAGAACTTTCTGGTTTCAGTAGCACTCTTTGGTCACAGTCCTAGCTTGCGGAGTTCGAGAAAAAAGAGTCCACTTTTTAGGGTTCCAGATTTAGCAAACAAATAGAATATAAAAATACAAGAGGATGAGTTAAATTTGAATCTCTGAAAATAATAAATAACTTTTTAGTGTAAGCATATCCTAAATATATTTCATCTGGCAACTCTATCATATTTTCCAATCAAGAGTTAAGCCTTGGGGCCAGGCATGGTGGCACACGCCTGCAATCCCAATACCTTTGGAAGGTTGAGGTGGGCAGATCACTTGAGGTCAGGAGTTCGGGACCAGTCTGGCCAACATGGTGAAACCTCCTTTCTACTAAAAATACACACAAAAAAATTAGCTAGGTGTGGTAGCACGTGCCTATAATCCAGCTACTCAGGAGGCTGAGGCAGGAGAATTTCTTGAACCCAGGAGGAGGAGGTTGCAGTCAGCTGAGATCACACCACTGCACCCCACCCTGGGCAAAAGAGTGAGCCTCTGTCTCAAAAAAAAAAAAAAAAAAGAAAGAAAGAAGATAAAGAGAAAGAGAAAAGTCAGCAGAATGGAAATAAATCAGAGATGTAAGTAATCAATGACTAACACTTTTTGCTATTTTGTTTTCTCAATTTAAATTTAAATTTTTTTCTTTTAAAATTACCTTTTATTTTGTGAAAATAATGTAAATACACACAAAAATTTAAAAGTCAAAAGGGACTGGGCACAGTGGCTCATGTGGGTTATACCAGCACTTTGGGAGGCCAAGGAGGGAAGATCACTTGAGGCCAGGAGTTCTAGACCAGCCTGGGCAACATAGTGAGATCTTGTCTCTACAAAAAAAATTAGCTGGACATGGCAGCGTGCACCTGTAGGCTTAGCTACTTCAGAGGCTGAGGTGGGAGGATTATATGAGCCCAAATGTTCAAGGTTGCCGTGAGCTATGATCCTACCTCTGCACTTTAGCCTGGGTGACAGAGTGAGAACCCAACTTAAAAAAAGTCAAAAGTACTGAAAGGTGTATGATGAAAAATAGCAGTGCACTGTTCTACCCAATCCCACTCAATCCCATCCCTCCTCTAATTGCCAGAGGTAGCCAGTTCATCCTTTTCCGTTGTTTTTCTCAGTTTTAACTGCCTCCCATATTCCTAAAAATACCTATACTGCTATTTTGTTGATTTGTCAGTTTTGGACATTACCTACTTTCTTTTCTTTTTCTTTTTTT
>NW_016805277.1:1219167-1243879 GCF_001698545.2 Rhinopithecus bieti | reverse complement strand
GTTTTCTTTTTTTTTTTTTTTTTTTTTTTTTTGAGACGAGTCTTGCTCTGTTGCCCAGGCTGGAGTGCAGTGGCACCATCTCCGCTCACGGCAACCTCTGCCTCCCAGGTTCAAGTGATTCTCCTGCCTCAGCCTCCCGAGTAGCTGGGACTACAGGCACACGCCACCATGCCTAAAAATTTTTGTATTTTTAGTAGAGATGGGGTTTCACCATGTTGGCCAAGATGGTCTCAATCTCTTGACCTCGTGATTGGCCTGCCTCAGGCTCCCAAACTGCTGGGATTACAGGTGTGAGCCATTGCACCCAGCCTGAAAACATCTTTTTACTGTACCATTCCTCCTGACTAATGGTTTGGGTTTAGATCTCTAGGCTGTAAGTCATTCTCACTCAGAATTCTGAAGGCCTCGCTCCATTCTGCTCCAGCTTCCAGCACTGCTGCTGAGAAACCTACTCCCATTCTCATTCCTGATCCTTTGGAGTCACCTGTTTTCTTTCTGGATCCTTTTAGGGTCTTTTCTTTATCCCTGGTTTTCTGCCAGTTCATGAAAATGAACCTTGAGATATAAATCTTATTTTATCTCCCTGAGGATTTTATAGCATTTTTAAAAGTTTTCTTCTTCTCTCTGATCATACTAAAGGACAATGTGCTGAAGAGATGACTAGATGGATGGCCAACCTGCTTGGGTAGAGCTTGACTAATGGGGGACTTCCCTGCGCAGGGTGGTGGTCCCTGAGCTGCTGTTCCATTGAGGGCCCCAAACGCCTATATCTAAAGGTCTTCACTTTGAGCCTGCTCAGTTTCTACAGAAAAGGGTTCTTTCATTTTCAGGTGGTGGTTGTGGAGTAGAGGGTGGGTTGGGGTGGGGTGAAGGGGTGAGAAATGTGCCTGGCTCCTAGGTTATCTAGAAGCAGGGTGAGGAAAAGGGGCTGAGAATTTACCTTTTAGTATCTAGATTTCTTTTTGTTCCCCATATTTCCATTTCTGCACCCCGTACCTGCTCTTCATAGTACCTGATGTGCTGATCCAAATTCCCCAGGGAGTAAACCTCAGGTCTCCTTCAGGAGTGGGCAGGAGCAGACAGCCCACTGCCCACCTAGGCCTCTCACCTAGCTCTCAGGCAGGCACCACACTCATGCCATTCACAGCGCCGTCCTCTGTCTCCCAGCAGCTACACCTGCCTCTCTCCTCCCCTCTGCGGAATCAGGCCTCAGCTCCCTCCACGCCTCTGTGTGACTCACCACTCCACTCCTTCCTCTGCTTCCCACCTTCCGAAAATGTGGTGACATCCTCGTCTGCTGCTGCCTCCTCTTCTATTCTCAGAGACCTTGTCAGGTTTTTTTTTTTAACTCTTTTTACTCCTGTATTGCTATCTTTGGTAGGGCTTGGGAGGGAGCAAGGGAGCAGACAGATTCACAAGAGACTCCTCTGCCACGTTTAACCAGAAGTTCTTTTGTGTAAGTTTTCACTCTGAAGCATTTTCGGGGGACACTTTCCAGGTCCTGTTCTGAAATCTTGCTTTCAGTCAACACAGTTGCTTTTTATTTTGCTTTGTGGTAGATGTTTCTTTATGGGAAGCAGATCAAAGTCTAAATACACACTTTGTTTTTGTTTTTTGTTTTTTTGAGATAGAGTCTTGCTTTGTCGCCAGGCTAGAGTGCAGTGGCACGATCTTGGCTCACTGCAACCTCTGCCTCTCGGGTTCAAGCAATTCTCCTGCCTCAGCCTCCTGAGTAGCTGGGACTACAGGCATGCACCACCACATCCAGCTAATTTTTGTATTTTTAGTAGAGACGGGGTTTCACCATGTTGGCCAGGCTGGTCTCGATCTCCTGAACTCAGGTGATTCACCTGCCTCAGCCTCCCAAAGTGCTGGGATTACAGGCGTGAGCCACTACGCCCAGCACACACACTTTATTTAATGGTATTGGTAAAACACTCTTGACCTTTTGAACAATAGCAACAAGACCCAAATATGTCTCTCTGCTTTTGTCTTGGAATGGGGGATGGAAAAGCTGGAGAGACGCTTGGCAGCACGGCCTTTGCCCCAATGCTTGACATTCTGGTCCATCTCCTGTGCATGAATAAAAAGCAAGCAGAACGCTGAAATATCATGTCCTTTGAATTCACCGTGAGCCCCACTTCTCTGCTCTCCTGTGTTGACACATTACTGCTATTGCATTGCATCTGCTGGTGAATCTCCTTTCATCTGCAGGCCACACAAAACCTCCTTCACGTAAAGCTGCACACAAGGCTCCTGAATTATGAGGACACTTTAGCAGTCATTCCTCTTATTGAAGGGCTCACAGTCTTAGGGAAGGATCGCTGCCATTTCAGTGTGCTCCGCTGTGCCCTGCTACAGAAAGTCCAGACAAACTAAGGCGAGAAAGCTGGGCTGGGAGCCCGTGGCAGGGAAAAGTTAGCAGGAGAGTGAGTGGACCAGATGGATAGGGCTTTGAATGCCACACCAGGTCTTTGGATTTTTCTGCGGGCAGTGGGAGCCACCCAAGGATTCTGAGCAGGAGAGTAACATGAGATAAACTGTGCTTTCAGCAAATTAAGTTGGCTGGGAGCAGTGGCTCACGCTGTTATCCCAGCACTTTGGGAGGCCGAGGCAGGTGGATCATCTGAAGTCAGGAGTTCAAGACCAGCCAGGCCAACATAGCAGAACCCCATCTCTACTAAAAATACAAAAATTAGTCAGGCATAGTGTCAGACGCCTGTAGTCCCAGTTACTTGGGAGGCTGCAGCAGGAGAATTACTTGAACTCACGAGGTGGAGGTTCCAGTAAGCCAAGATTGCACCACTGCACTCCAGCCTGGGCAACAGAGTGAGACCCTGTCTCAGAAAAATAAATAAATAAAAATACAAAAATTAGCTGGGTATGGTGGCAGGCACAGGTAGTCCCAGCTACTTGGGAGGCCGAGGCAAGAGAATCGCTTGAACACAGGAGCTGCAGGTTGCAGGGAACGGAGGTTGCAGTGAACTGAGATTGCGCCACTGCACTCCAGTCTGGGCAAAAGATTGAGACCCTGTCTCAAAAGAAAAACAACAAAAAAAGGAAAATTAAGTTGATAGCTGTAGCTCAGAAGGTTCAGAGAGGGAGAGGCTAGAGTCCAGGGGGCTCTAGGTCAGATCACTGGGAGAACTTTGTAAAAATCCACACGCCAGCCTCTGCCCTTCAATATTTTGTTTCAGGTGGTTTGGGGAGGGAACTAGGAATCTGCATTCTCAAAACATTCCACAGTTGCAGAGGTCATTGTGACAGGCCACTAAAGGGGATCAGACCCCAAATATGAGGCTGGGAGTCTAGGGAGAGAGAGGGGAAATAGACTGGGGAGGCTGCCCTGAGGGGAGCCCCAACTGGCCTCTGCCTGCTTAGGGGGCTGAGGGGAGGAAAACATGAAGAAGACCATCAAATTGGGCCAGGAGAGCTGCCTGGAGACTGGTGCCCAGCCTCCAGCCTTCTGATTTTAGAAGCAAATCAGATTTGGGAGATGACATGGGACATTCCAGGTGACAAAGGGGCCTGGGACTTGGGGGATGGTGAATCTGTGAGCACCTGGCTCCTACTTACAGTCATGGAGTATGTAGAACTGGAAAAGGAAACTGTCATTCACATCCCTCAGTCAAACATATGTAGGCACATGCATGGACACAAACATAGCCCTCTTCTGCAGGAGTCAGAAAGGGTGGTGATTCAGAGACTGGGCTCTGTAATCCAGCAACCCTGGATTGAAATCCTGTCTCTGTGGCTCTGGCTGAGTCACCTGTCCTGTGAGCAACAGCCTCCTCACCTGTAGAAAGAAAATGTTGCCAGCAATTAACTCAATATGGCTTTGTGATGACTCGATGAGATGCTGCACGCAGAGGCTGGACACAGTGCCTGACACAAGGGGAGACTCTGTATAGAAGCTCTAAGGGTAAGACTAAAAAATGCAATCTCACTTCTGAAGCCAGGGAGCCATCAAGTATTTCATTCAGAGTGCAAGGAGGCAAGTCCACAAGAAGACACGAAGTCTTTTTTTTTTTTTTTTTGATACAGAGTTTTGCTCTGTTGCCCAGGCTGGAGTGCAGTGGCATGATTTTGGCTCACTGCAACCTCTGCCTCCCAGGTTCAAGCGATTCTCGTGCTTCAGCCTCCTGAGTAGCTGAGCTTACAGGTGCACGCCACCATGCCCGGCTAATATTTTGTATTTTTAGAAGAGATGGGGTTTCACCTGACCTTAAGTGATCCGCCGGCCTCTGCCTCCCAAAGTGCTGGGATTACAGGTGTGAGCCACCATGCCCAGCCGGCATGAAGCCTTTCATTTGCTGCTACCCATTCCGTATGGCTTTCTCTGGGTGTTTGGTGAGTCCTTTGCCTTTGGTTTCTAGGACCCATAGAGAAATGACAGACCCTTCCTGCTGCATTTAATTGGAAAGGAGCACAGGGACCTGAGATTATAATGATGACGTCTTAAATGTCAAGTGCTTCAAAAGTCTGCTGTTGCACTCACTGTTACCCTGAACAGCTCTGGGAACCAAACCCTGCAGCCACCTAAAGCATGCCCTGAGTCTCTCAGCCAGGTTTCACCTGGGAAATCTGAGTGACAGTGATGTGCAGGCAGCTAGAAGACGCACAGTAAACCGAGGAGCCTGTGATGAGCTCAGAGGAGGTGAGTTGATGATCTGCTATTTATAGCCCCACTAAGAGGCTCTGGCCGCCAGCTCCATGTGAGGCTGGGTGGAAATGATGCCTTCGCAGAGCTGAGAGCACCAAATGAAATTGGTGATTCACAGGCAGCAGCCACTTGAAAATATGAACACTCCTGCGTCCTCAGCCCCTGCCGGCCTTTCACACCCATTTGGAGTTGTGTTGAGCAGAGTTGCTAGCCTGCTGCATCCTAGTCTGCATGTGTTTGGGCAGGATGTGAGGACAGGCAGATTCTGCCCCGACAAGGAGCCTGCAAAGGGCAGCAGCACCCCTGGGAGCACTCTGAGAACCTCCGCCCACCCCCTAGAGGCCTGGGCTGGAACGCAGGGCGGGGCTGAGTAAGAGGCAAGCCCCGGGAGGACCTGCGGTCACAGAGAAAGGACACTTCCTGCTCCTGCCCTCTGTCTCCAGGGGCGACGCCGGCAACAGAGCAGCTTTCTGATGACGCTTGTTCTGCTGAACATACAAAAATGTACAATGAGGAAACCCCTGCAGCTTGACATTTCCCCTCCTACAATTCCACAGCCCAGTACCTATCACCTGAAATAGCTTTTGTTTATTTTCCTCAGTAACATCTTGGCTTCCAGGCCAAAGTCTTCTTGGAGGCCCCAACTCAACTCACCCTATGTGGGGAATGCCCTGGAGGTCTCTCAGTTTCCCACAACCAAGCTGGACTTAAAGGGCCAAACCAGGATAAGGAGGCCAGCTGAGCTCTGAAGGCAGATTGTCTGGGTTCACATTCTTTTTCTACACTTGCAGCCACGTGGCTTCAGTCAAATTGCCCTCTGAGACTCAGTTTTTCTCACTGGTAAAATGAGGATAATTAGAGAACCTACCTCACTGGGCTGTGGTGAAGGGTGACATGTGGATAGTGGTCAGCCCAGCATCCAGCACATGGACAGACTTGATACTGGACACTGCTGCTGCTGCTTTTGCTGTTGAAGTTGTTTTTACTACTGGGTTTTGGTCCCTGTACTGATAGCACTCCTTTGCACACAGTCTATGGCACTGAGGTTCCTTGGGGAGGTGGTGCCCTGAGGCCTCAATAGAGACCCTCTGCCCAACAAACACACCCCATATCAGGCTGCCAAACATAGTGGACTTCACCCCGGGCATGCTTGACAGGCCCCTGCCTTTACCTAGGAACCAAGTGCCTTTCCCCTGGGGCTGGGCCTTGCCTGGGTCGACTACCCTGATGCTTCTGTTCCTCTATGTCCTGGGGTGGCCTTGGGGGTATTAATGTCACCATCCAGTGGAGGGTTTCACCTGAGGGTCCCAGGTGCTAACTTGAGGTCTGTGACCAGCAGGCAGCCCACCAAGGGAGGGCCTGGATGACTGGCCGGATAGGCCCACCTCACCTATGGGCTGCACTTGCAGCACAAACTGCTGATTCATGGAGACTCATGAGGCCTTGGCTATCTGTACATTCTCCATCTCCAGCTGTCGGCCAAAACATAATTGTAGTTGTCACTTTGGCAGCGAGATGCTATGATGTGTCCTCTCTCCACGGCAGTGAGCTTTTGGAAGGTAGGAGGGATCTGCAGCTGCTCCCGTGGGGAGAACCATTCTGGAAAGTGGTCTGTGCGAAGTGCACCCAGGTGCAGTCCGAGGAGTGGTGTGAGCAGCAGGGTGAGGCCCTATATTAGAACGGGCACTGGTGTTGCCTGTGTCTGCATCTACAGTAATGCAATTCTGATGACATCAATGAATAACAGAGAGGCTGCCATTGAAATGAGGCATTGCTGACAGCTATGAGGACTTGGAAAATAGCCATCAGGCTTATGCACATGTCAGAATCCATCGTGTGTGGGGTAAATGAGTGGTTAGACCATGGGGTACATGGTGTAGGGAGATGGTGCCAGAGACATAGCTAGGACCAGACTGAGAAGCAAGGGACTCAAAGACCAGGCCATGCAGCTTGGACTTGATCCTGGACATAGGGAAAGTGATGTGATCGGAGGACATGGCAGTTCTAGGCTCAAGCATCCTTGAGGGATGACACTAAGGGCAAGGTTCCCCCTCCCCACAGCAGCTGGCAAGCAGTGGCTTGCTGCTTGGGAAGGTGTTTACCCCTCTGGAGCACGAGTTCCACACTCAGAAGGTGCCTGAAACTCTGCTCATAGGGAAAGCATGGGAAGGGCCGGTCCCAGCCAGGACAGCTGAGAGTGCGCAGTGAACAAGGGAAAGCACCAGGCTCATGTCTTCCCTCTTCTGCCGTCCTTCTTGGCCAGGAGTTCATTACTGAAGCACCTGTGTGCAGATGTGCTAAATGTAGAGGACTGTACCACTTAGGTCAAAGGTCAGGGAGGCTCCTGGGACTGAGAGATGCCCCGTTGCCTGTGGATGTGGCCTCCCTCCCCACTAAGGAAACAGCAGAAGCAAACATCCAAGCTTGCCTGATGGAGGAATTCCTAGAAGAAAGGTTCTATCCTTATGTACTTAAATACTGACTCATAGGTTGGTTAGTGGAGACAGAAGAATAGTAAGTGTTGGGAGCTGTTACCAGTGGAGGAGCCACCCATGAGCACGGAAGCCAGAGCATATCTGGACCATCATGTAAGTTCAGAGAAAGACACGATTCAGTTGACAAAAATTTGTGTACCCTCCTCAGAAGTGCATTGTTGTGCAAGAAATGGTTTGGCAGTGACTCTCCCCTTTCAGCTGCAAGTCATCAAGGGCTGAATGCCTCTCCAGTTGCCAGGGGAGGAGTGGCTTGTAGAGTGGATGTTCCCAGTCTGGCAGAATCTTCTATCAAGTGTTCCCTGAGTTGGGCTGCCAGGGGGCAGGTGTTGAACAGTGATGAAGTTCTCTCACCTGAGCAGCTTCTAATGCAAGAGGGGTGTCATGGGTGCCTGAAACCCTACGCCTGTGGGTGGAGCGTGAACTTAGCCTCTTCCCTGAGGTTAGGCAGCATGTCGTAACCACCTCTGGCTGCCCATGGCTGGTTTGGGGCAATGTGCCAAGATGTAGTTTTGCCTATTTGGTTTGCTTTTTCCTTTAAAATATACAAAAGTTAATAACATGTACTGGGTTTTTAAAAAATTATAAAATATAAGATATAGTCGGAAAAGTGCAAACAGACCGGGTGAGGTGGCTCACACCTGTAATCCCAGCACTTTGGGAGGCCAAGGGAGTGGATCACCTGAGGTCAGGAGTTTGAGACCAACCTGGCAAACGTGGTGACGTGGTGAAGCCCCATCTCTACTAAAAATACAAAAATTAGCTGGGCGTGGTGGCATGCTTTACCTGTAGTCCCAGCTACTCAGGAGGCTGAGGCAGGAGAATTGCTCTTGAACCTGGGAGGCTGAGGTTGCAGTGAGGCAAGATTGTGCCACTGCACTGCACTCCAGCCTGGGTGATAGAGCAAGATTCTCTCTCAAAAAAAAAAAAAAAAACAAATGGCCGGGCGCGGTGGCTCAAGCCTGTAATCCCAGCACTTTGGGAGGCTGAGATGGGCGGATCACGAGGTCAGGAGATCAGACCATCCTGGCTAAAAAGGTGAAACCCCGTCTCTACTAAAAAATACAAAAAAAAAACCGAGCCGGGCGAGGTGGCGGGCGCCTGTAGTCCCAGCTACTCGGGGAGGCTGAGGCGGGAGAATGGCGTAAACCCGGGAGGGGGAGCTTGCAGTGAGCTGAGATCTGACCACTGCACTCCAGCCTGGGCGACGACAGAGCGAGACTCCGTCGTGTTTTTTTTAAACCATATGACCAATAAACCTTTACCTAGACAACTTTCACTAAGATTCTTTTAACAGAGTAAAAAAATTAAAATGGTACCAAAAAAATGAAAAGTTAATGGAAATTTACTCCCTCCCTTTCCCCACAAGTAATCACCAACAATTTCTTGTGTATCTTTCTCATTTTTTTCCTCTGCATCAGTAATGTTTTTATTATCATTTTTATTATTTTTAAATTATTTTATTTTATTTTATTTTGAGAAGGAGTCTTGCTCTGTCACTCAGCCTGGAGTGCAGTGGCGCAATCTCGGCTCACTGCAACCTCTGCCTCCCAGGTTCAAGTGATTCTTCTGCCTCAGCCTCCTGAGTAGCTGGGACTACAGGAGCATACCACCACTCCTGGCTAATTTTTGTATTTTTAGTAGAGACGGGGTTTCACCATATTGGTCAGGCTGGTCTCGAACCCCTGATCTCAGGTGATCCACCCGCCTCAGCCTCCCACAGTGCTGGGATTACAGGCATGAGCCATCATGCCCGGTTATTATTTTATTTTATTTAAGACACAGGACCTCGTTCTATCACCCACACTGGAGTGCAGTGGCACAATCATAGCTTTCTGCAGGCTCAAACATCTTAGCCTCTCCAGTAGCTGGGATTATAGGTGTGTGCCACCAGTAATGGTTTATAGGGCCCAGCCCAGCAATGTTTTGAAAATGAGGGCCAGACCTGGTGGCTCATGACCGTAATTCAAGCACTTTGGGAGGCCGAAATGGGAGGATTGCTTGAGCCCAGGAGTTTGAGACCAGCCTAGGCAACATAGCAAGACCCTGGCTCTATGAAACATAAAAAATTATCGGGCACGGTGGTGCATGCTTGTAGTCCCAGCTACTTGGGAGACTGAGGTGGGAGGATCACTTAAGCCCAGGACTTGGAGGCTGCAATGAGCTATAATCACACCTCTGCATTTCAGCCTGGGCAAAAGAGCAAGACTTTGTCTCAAAAAAAAAAAAAAAAAAAAAAGAAGAAGAAGAAAAGAAAAGAAAATGAGCACATGCTCATACAGGTTTTGTCAATATTTATTGATAAAATTTAAAAAGTTGATGTACTCATCATGACTCTCCTACGATATAAACTTAACATGTGTCAAGGATTTAATTTGGCCAGGCACAGTGGCTCACACCTGTAATCCCAGCACTTTGGGAGGCTGAAGTGGGAGGATCACTTGAGGCCAGGAATTCAAGACCAACCTGGGCAACACAGAAAGACCCTGTCTCCACAAAAAATAAAAAAAAATTTAAAAATTAGCTGAGTGTGGTGGTGCACACCTGTAGCAGACCTAGCTTCTGAGGAGGCTGAGATGAGAGCATCACTTGAGTCCAGGAGTTTGAGGTTACAAGGAGCTATGACTGTGCCACTGCACTCCAGTCTGGGTGACAAAGTGAGACCCTGTCTCAAAAAAAAAAAAAAAAAAAGAAAAGAAAAGGAAAAAAATATTTAATTCATGAGGGAGCCAGTAAAATATTACAACCAATTTAAAGGAGAACTCAAAGTATCACAAATAATAGTCAGATAAAGAACGTTGATTTTAGAAACGGATGTAAAACTGGTCAATATCCATGAGGCAGTAGTCAGTTGCAATTCACCAGACACAATTTGCATTTCTGTGAACAGGAATTATTTGCATTGCTATGACGTTTCTACAATTTAAATCTATCTTGAGAGGGTTGAGAAATAGTCTAGTCAAGACAACAAAAGCCAGAGATAAGCTGGATGAATAAGTTATTCAGGACACCCCCCAAGTTTCAACATCCTTCACAGTTTCTTCTACACTTGTAATTGGTTCCCTACCTCCCTCCCTCCTAGAATTTCCCTTCTGCACGTTCCTACTGTCCTGTTTGAACCAGCTGACCCAACCTTCCTCCCATGTTATGGTGATGAGCCAGGGCTGAAAGCCTAACCTGGGAGAACGTACTCATCACCTAGGCTGAGCCAAACAAGCGCTCCCAAGGCTTGGACACTGCTTTCTACAGGGGTGGGCATTGACATTGTCAGACTCAGGCAGGCAGATTCAGGCAGGCACACCCAGGGCTGGTAGTCATAATGGGCCTTGTAAAAGATAACCAAGCATTTTCTGTAAAAGGTAACAGATTAGGAATACAAAGAGAAAAAATTGTAGTCCAGTGAGAAAGACAGAGTGCCTGTCCAATGAGCTTGCAGTTCCTGGGATGACTTCCTGCATTGGGGTTCCATGAGAGTCCTCCTTTATGCCTGAATCAGTTTGGGGGGGTATCTGTCCCACTAATTGCCTATCTGAGAGAATAGCTGACGTACAAGATGTATGATGACCTACAGGGCTGAGGTGTACATCTCAACCCTCCCAGGATCTGTGTTGGCACCACAGGGCCTTGTATCAGCCCTAGAAGGCAGGGGCAGGGTAGTCTGTGACCCAGCAGAAAAAAAACAAATACCTGACTTGCTCTATGCTGTTGGACACTCACCTCATCTCCTGTGAACAGGTTTTTTCATCTTCAAAATGGGGGACAATGCTCCTTCCAGCTTGCCTCCCAGGGTCCCATGGAGCCCAGTGAGAACCATGGATGCGAGTCTATTGCCAAGGCCAGTCCTGAGGCAGGAGCTGAGCCCACAGTTCTGTCAGGGCAGGAGAGCTTGGCTCGATGTGAAAAGTGCTTTGGGGCTGGGCGCAGTGGCTCATGCCTATAATCCCAGCACTTTGGGAGGCTGAGACGGGTGGATTACCTGAGGTCAGGAGTTCAAGACCAGCCTGGCCAACATAGTGAGACCCCATCTCTACTAAAAATACAAAAATTAGCTGGGCATGGTGGCACCTGCCTGTAGTCCCAGCTACTTGGGAGGCTGAGGCAGGATAATTGCTTGAACCCAGGAGGCAGAGGTTGCAGTGAGCTGAGATCATGCCACTGCACTCCAGCCTGGGCGATGGAGCAAGGCTTTGTCTCAAACAATGTGTTTGTGTGTGTATATATATATATATATATAATTTAAAAATAAATTTAAAAAAGGGCTGGGCGCGGTGGCTCACACCTGTAATCCCAGCATTTTGGGAGGCCGAGGTGTTGGATCACCTGAGGTCTAGAGTTCAAGACCAGCCTGGCCAACATGGTGAAACCCCATCTCTACTAAAAATACAAAAATTAGCCAGGCATGGTGGTGGGTGCCTGTAATCCCAGCTACTCAGGAGGCTGAGGTGGGAGAATCTCTTGAACCTGGGAGGCAGAGGTTGCACTGAGCCGAGACCGTACCATTGCATTCCAGTCTGGGAAACAAGAGTGAAACTCTGTCTCAAAAAAAGAAAAAAGAAAGCCTGTAATCCCAGCACTTTGGGAGGCCGAGACGGGCGGATCATGAGGTCAGGAGATGGATACTTTCTTGTTTAACTCGGTAAAGCCCCGTTTCTTACTAAAAAATACAAAACTGCCGCCGGCCAGGTGCAGGGCCGCTTGTAGTCCCAGATCTACTCGGAGAGGCTGGGAGGCCAGGAGAATGGCGTTAAACCGGGGAGGGCGGAGCTGCAGTGAGCTGAGATCCGGGACCACTGCACTCCAGCCTGCTGCCGACAGAGCGAGACTCACGTTCTCAAAAAAACAAAAAAAAAAAAAAAGTTTACGAATTTGTGTTGGGCGGCATTTAAAGTCATCCTGGTCCCAGTCCACGGGTTGGACAAGCCTGATCTAAATCAAGGTTTTCCATCCTTTAAACAGTTACCTTTTCATCATCTCCATTCATTCAGTGAGCATTTTTTGGGCACCTGCTGTATGATAAGCACTGCACCAAGCATTAGGAAACTGAAATAAAGATGGGCAGCTCCTGCTCTTGTGGTGCTGGGAAACAAACATATAGAAGGAGCTTTCCCACGGAGTGTGGTGAGCACACACAGAGGCAAACAAAGGATGCTCTCGGAGTGCCAAGGAGGGGCACTCACCCATGACCCCAGTGTGGTATCACAGTCCACAGGCCATGTGCAGAGGAAAGTCTGGCATTTCTTTTTTTCTTTCTTTCTTTTCTTTCTTTCTTTTTTTTTTTTGAGACAGTCTCACTCTGTTGCTCAGTCTGCAGTGCAGTGGCGCCATCTTGCTCACTGCAGCCTCTGCCTCCTGAGTTCAAGCAATTCTCCCACCTCAGCCTCCCGAGTAGCTGGGATTACAGGGGCCCGCCACCACTTCTGGCTAATTTATTTTATTTTATTATTTTATTTTGTATTTTAGTAGAGAGGGGTTTCACCATGTTGGCCAGGCTGGTCTCGAACTCCTGACCTCAGGTGATCCACCCACCTTGGCCTCCCAAAGTGCTGGGATTACAGGTGTGAGCCACCGGCCCTGGCCAAAAGTCTGGTGTTTCTTGAGAGTCAGGGGAGTGGTTAGCTGAAGGGGGCAATGGGGCCAGTTACATGGGGTCCTGGGGACCTCAGAGGGAAGTCTGTGCTTCACTTGAAGAGTATGGGGTTTAAGAAAGTGAGTGCTGTGGTCAGATCTGTACTTTGGAACAATCACTCTGGCTGCTGGTGGAGAACAGGTGGGAGGGACAATGGACAGGAGGTATGAAGACCCCTCAGGAGGCAGCGGCAGGCATCCAAGCCAGAGAAATCACCTGAGCTGAGGAAAAGGGTGGAAGGAACCAACTCAGGAAATGTTGGGCCAGAATTTCACCTGAAAAATGAGACAAAGAGAACCCTTAGGTTTTCAGTCAGGACCACCCTGTGGTTAGAGTGTCATCATCATAGGAGAAAGAAACCATAACTAGTGGGTGGGCTGGGAGACGATGAGCTCAGTTTAAGGCTTGGTGAGTGTGAAAGAGCTATAGGCATCCAGGAGGAAGCATCCGGCAGGCAGGTGGATACACAGGTCTGAAACAGAGGGAGGGTTTGGGCTGTGAGGCTGGGGAGAGGAGGCTGGAGTGAATGTGCCATGAACAAGTTTATACGAGGGTGATTGGGGAAGAGGGAAGAGGGGGAAAGTGCAGGAACGTAATGCCTCTTGACCCTAAAATTCTCACTTGCTGAGAGTAAGGGTGAGGGGAGGGGCTGGGGGTAGGAAGGGAGTGTTTAGAACATTTATTATGGGAAACAGGAGAGAAGCTGACCCAGGCACAGCTATGACATCTAAGAGGAGTCAGAAGACTGGTTCTTGCCAATGGAATGTTGACCGAGGATGACATGTCACTTCCAGTCCAAGACAGTTAAGAAGTAGATGTGACTTCTCCACCCTTCCTTTCCCCTTCTCCTAGTTTGATGCCCATTTGTTATAGACTGAATGTTTGTGTCCCCCCAAAATTCCTATGTTGAAACAGAATCCCCAGTGTGATAGTATTTGGAGGTGGAGCCTTTGGGAGGTGATTAGGTCTTAAGGGTGGAGCCCTTAGGATGGGATTAGTGCCTGTATAAGAGGCCAGTGGCCAGGCATGGTGGCTCACGCCTGTAATCCCAGCACTTGGAGAGGCTGAGGTGGCTGGGTCACTTGAGGTCAGGAGTTGAAGACCAGCCTGGCCAACATGGTGAGACCTCGTTTCTACTAAAAATACAAAAATTAGCTGGGTACGGTGGTGCATGCCTACAGTCCTAGTTACTCAGGAGGCTGAGGCAGGAGAATTGCTTGAACCCAGGAGGCAGAGGTTGCAGTGAGCGGAGATTACACCACTGCACTCCAGCCTGGGCAAGTGAGTGAGACCCTGTCTCAAAAAAAAAAAAAAAAAAAAAGAAGGAAGGAAGGAAGGAAAAGAAAGAAAGACAGAGAGAGAGAGAAAGAAAGGAAGGAAGAAAGGAAGGAAGGAAGGAAGGAAGGAAGGAAGGAAGGAAGGAAGGAAGGAAGGAAGAAAGGGCCAGAGACTTGAGACTACAGATGCGCACCACCACGCCCAGCTAATTTTTGTATTTTTAGTAGAGACGGGGTTGCACGATGTTGGCCAGGATGGTGTTGGTCTCTTGACCTCATGATTTGCCTGCTTCAGCCTCCCAAAGTGCTGGGATTACAGGTGTGAGCCACTGCGCCTGGCTGACAGCTTGTTCTTTTTCTACCATGTGAGAACGCAAAAGAAGTCAGCAACCTGCAGCCCAGAACAGGGCCCTCACCACAGCTTGAGCATCTTGGTATCCTGATCTCAGACTTCTAGCACCTAGAACTATGAAAAATACATTTCTGTTGTTCATGAGCCACCCAGTCAATGATACTTTGTTGTAGCAGCCTGAATTGACTAAGACAGCCTTGGAAACTACATATTGGAGATGGTGAAGCCACAGTGTGGGAAGATCCTGGATTCCTGAATCATCACTTGGAGGACAAACACCACTGATCAGGAACGCACATTTAGTTTTCTGTTAACAAGAAATCAACTACCTTGTAGGAGGCAATATATATTTTGGGATTGCTTGTTACAGCATTGAGCATTACCCTAGCTCATGTAGGGTTTAAGGAAATGCATGGTTGTTCAAATGGTTTAGAGGGGTCTGGGCTGGGGAAACACTCAAGGCCTCTAGGGTCAGAAGGTCTTTGTTGAGGCTGAAGAGCAGAAGTGGTGAGAGGACCGGAAAAATCTAGAAAACAGATGTCAGGGCCTCTGGCAGAATGCAAGAAACTAAGATTTCAGAGAGAAGCTATCCCACTGTGGCAAGAGCCAAATGTGAGAAGTTGGGGAACATTAAACAGGGGTCTGGGAATTGTGTTGCCTGGTTAGTTCACAGGGGTGTCAGAGTCTATGATGAAGCAGAATGTGAGGTGGAGAGGAAGCCTCAGAGGGGCTGGCCATTGTTCTGCAATCAGGGACCTGGGAAGGACTGCTTTAGTGAAAGGCACGGGCTGGCAGGATTGCCATCACTCAGTCTGTCAGCTGCCATGACTGAGTGGATCTCAGCAGGGCAGCATACGGATCGTTCAGGAGACCACCTGAGATGCACACCTGAAGGCTGGTTCCTGAAGTGTCACCTGCAAATGCTGATGTAGGCCAACACCACCCAGAAACAGCCAGACCCACAGCAGAGCGCTGCCATCAGCTGGTAAAGCATCATGGCACTTCCCAAAGCACCTTATTCACAAATCTGTCTGGGCCTTATGGACATCCCAGGGAGACCCATAAGAGAGTGGCCTCTCCCTGTGCCAGGTAAGGTCACCTAAGTGATAAGAGAGACTGCACAGGAGAGGGTGGAGTCAGGGTCTCCTGATCCTTGGGCTGTGGTTCTCATTATAAAATGCCTTTTGCAGACATTTCTGACATAAACTGCCCATTATCTTAGGAAGATTTGGGCTTCAACGTGCCATTGGCAGCAGGGACAACTGAGACAGCCTCCAAAAGGCACTTCCAGCTGGCGACTTTTAGAAGAATTTCTGAATGAATGGTGCCAAACCAGGAATAGGAATAGGAGTGTCAGAAAACCCAAAATAAACAAGAGGAGTTTATTTAAAAAAAAAAAAAAAAAAACAGATGAGGTTGGAGTTAGGTGTCAAGGATTGCTAGGCCCTCTACTGTTTCAGAAGACCAAGGTTCCTTCTGTTTTATTGTTCTCCTCTATTGTTGAGTAATAAATTACTTCAAAATGCAGTAGCTTAAAACAATTATAAACATTTATTATCTCGCACTTTCTGTGGTCAGGATTTGAGAATGACTTAGCTGGGTGGTTCTGGCTCAAGCTGTCTCATGAGGTTGCAGTTGGGATGTCAGATGAAGCTGTGGTCATCTGAAGGTTTGACTGGACTGCCACATTGCTGGCAAGTTAACTGGCTATTTACAGCAAGCCTTGGTCTCTCATTGCCCATAATCCTTCATTGGGTTGCTTGAGTGGGCTTCTGCTAGCCTAGAACAAGTGATACAGTGAGGGCAAGGCATACTCTGCAATGTCTTTTATGATGTCATCTCAGAAGCCACGTACTATCATTTCTGCAATATCCTGTTGGTTACACGGATCAGCCCTACTGCAAGCGGGAGAGAACTGAACAAGGACATGAATCACTGGGGGCCATCTCGGAAGCTAGGTACCACATATGCCATCCTCAAAGCATGTGGCTGCATCCTCATGTCCCAAGATGGCTGCTCGAACTCCAGCTATCACATCACAGATAGTGCATTGTAGCTAGTGGAAAGAAGGAGGAAAGGAAGCAGCGTGTGATTTCCTGAAGTTGGATGTACCATTCTATTTCTGTCTCACTGGTCAGAACTTAGTCATATATTCATAGCTGCAAAGGGGGCTAGGAAATTTAGTATTTATTGTGGGTGTCCATGTGTTCAGCTAGACCAGATATTGGGGATAACTGGCCGTCTCTGCTACATCAGCAATGTTCCCGTGTGTATCACACAGGATGAGGTGTGAGGGAGGAAGCACAGAGAACATTACCACCTTGGGTTACAGACCTGGCAAAGGACTTACAACCCATTTTGTCTGGGAAATGTGTGTGTATGTGTGTGTGTGATGGGGATGGGGGAGGAGTGCAAACTGTGCTTCACCCGGTAATTAGTGAATCTCACTATAAAAAGAAAATAGTCCTTAGAGAAGCTCAGGAGACAAGTAAGTGTAAACAACAGATCCAGTCCTAGAAGCCCAGCCAAGGGTGCTCTTAAAAATTAAGAAGCTCCAGAAAATGAAAGATCATCACAGGAGGCATAGTGAGGGCAGCCGCATTCTATCCCCAGACCTGCAGGTTTAAATAAATTCCAGGCAGCCTGATTTACTGATCCAAATGCAGAAACACAGATGGGTGCCTCCACCAGCTGTGTTTTTAAAAGATCATATGATTTCTGATCAATGAACCAAAGAGACTGAAGGCAGAAGTATTTCGAGCTGAGCTGAGGATTTGCCCAGAGACCTCTCAGAGAGCAGAGCCAAATCTTGAGCAGCCAGCTGAGTGCTGACTCAAGCTGGGGATGGGGGGTAAGGAGGGTAGTATTGGGCAGCAGAGGCCTAGCTGAGTAGATGATGAGCCATCAGTCAGCCAGAGAACTCTAAGGTGAGAAAAGTCCACAGGAAGAAAAGCTGCCTTGGCAGAAGGAAGACAAGGCTCTGGCTTGGTCAACTGGCCAGTGACAGGGATACTGTGATCCTAGAGGAATGCAAAGTCTGGAGCAAGAAGCCTGGGGCTAGGGCACCCGAAAGGACAGCAGGTACTGCCAAGCTTCTTCTGGCAGGGGTTGGCTTTCTCCTTTCTGCCACATTCTGCTTGGACAGTGAAACCTTATCTTGGGCTGTGTGTGGACTAAGGACTCAGTGGTACTTGCGGCATGGAGGGTGGCTGGGGACCTCCTAGCTGCCTGGCTGGTCCTACTCTCTGCCCATGGTTGGAGGTGTTGGCCCAAGTTGGATGAAGTCCTGGGTCCTGCATCCCTACTTGGCCATCTCCATATGGGGCTATCAGGACACCCTGGGCAGTCAGCGTGCTCACTTCCTCAGGCCACAACCCATGCTCCTTATTGTATGCGGTTGTCAGTCATCACTGCATTCCTGCTATACAAGGGTGAATTTCCAGCGCAGTAAGGGGCAGAATTCCCAGGCTTCCCACTGTGTCTTGGCCTGAATCTCAAGTTTCACCAATAAGGCCTTGGAGGACCTCTGCAGACTCCTAGTTTGAGGGCCCTTTCATGAGACACCTCCAGCCATGGCTGAGGTCAGGCCCCACCTTGGGCAGAGGAGGATGCAGGGAGTAGTGAAGAGGGAAAAATCAGCCCAAAGGGCATGGAATTGGCTCAGGCAGCCTGGGACTATGTTTCCTGGCTCTGTTGCAGCAATGTGTGTTGAATTCAATGGGGAAGACACTGGGCTATACCCTGGGGACACAGAGGGGCGGGCTCCTATGACATCACCCCAGACACATAAATAAAGCAAAGTGGCAGAGGGTGTAGTATGCAGTGATGCGTTAAGTACAAGGTCCAGAAAGAATGTGGGAGGGGAGTTTGCCAGCAGAGTAGTAAAGGAAAGCTTCACAGAGGAGGTGACACATGCAAGAAAGAACAGGAGGAGGAGGGGCAAACCAGGCAGAGGGAAGGGCAGGCCCAGAGTTCTGAGCTGGGCAACCACCTTGGATAGAGGTAAGGGGATCTCCTCACCTGATGTGTTGACTGTGCTCTGAAGTTTCTGGGCTCCTTCAGGGTGGAGTGTGGCCTGATCTTTCTCCACTAACTCAGAAGAGTCCAGGGAGGGGAGAAGATGCTCCCTCTGCAGAATTTGTTGCATTTCCTTTTATCTTTGGGTCTTTGGTACCTGACCATGATGGTGAAATTATCATAAATTAAGAAAGAAGAGTGGCTAGGTGAGGGGCTCATGCCTGTAATCGCAGCCCTTTGGGAGGCTGAGCTGGGAGGATTGCTTGAGGCCAGGAGTTCAAGATCAGTGCGGGCAACATAACGAGACCCTGTCTCTACAAAAAATGAAAAAGAAAAAAGAAATAGCTGGGCATTGTGGTGCACACCTGTAGTCCTCACTGTTCAGGAGGCTGAGGCTGGAGAATCACTCAAGCCCAGGAATTCAAGGTCGCAGTGAGCCATGACTGCACCACTGCACTCCAGCCTGGGTGACAGAGCAAGGCCGTGTTTCCAAAAAAAAAAAAAAAAAGAGTGAAATTTCTTTGGTCCTGGAGAATCTGCCCAAGCCCCCCATTCCTTTTCCATGTAGGTTTCCAAGTAATTCTGGATGGACCCTTAGGCCCAATTGTCCCCAGCAACCTCGGGTGGGGCAGGAGGCAGGGCTGGGAGGTGCACTGGTTGGGGCACTCTGCAACTCTCCCCACTGTTAGATCCGGTCCCCTGAGGTCTCAGGGCCGCTCCAGAACCCAGGGGAACCCCCGGCACCACCAAAACACCCACCTTGCCTCTTGCAGCCAGTCTTACGGCATGAGAACAGTGATGTGGCTCATGCTGGCACATCATGTGTGACCCCAGTCACACTTTTTGTGGTGTGCAAACTTGCCTTTCCTCCAGGCCCCAGGGAAATGTGAGATGCAAATAAATAACCACGCAAATCTAAAACAAACAGCAGCCCCAGAGCTGTTTTATGAAGGCAGAAGGAATTGCAGGTCCTGAGTGGTCCAGCAGACCCAACTCTCTGGGTCATGGTGGGCAGGTGGGCCCAAGCCAGAGCCATGCTGGGATGGCTCCCTGTCTCCAGCTACAGGTGGCCCAGGAACCTCAGGCATGGAGCTGCCAGTGCCCAGAAAGGCTACAGGAGGATTTACAGCGCAGATGGAGAATGGGACCTGTCCTTGGCATCTAGTCCCTGGACAGCCCATCTCTTTCACCCAGGAATCTCTGTCTCCTGGTTGTTGCTCTTCTCACTGGGATGTACAAATAGCCTCCTGGGCCGGGCGCGGTGGCTCAAGCCTGTAATCCCAGCACTTTGGGAGGCCGAGGCGGGTGGATCACGAGGTCAGGAGATTGAGACCCTCCTGGCTAACACGGTGAAACCCCGTCTCTACTAAAAATACAAAAAACTAGCCGGGCGCGGTGGCGGGCGCCTGTAGTCCCAGCTACTCGGAGGCTGAGGCGGGAGAATGGCGGGAACCCAGGAGGCGGAGCTTGCAGTGAGCCGAGATCGCGCCACTGCACTCCAGCCTGGGCGACACAGCGAGACTCCGTCTCAAAAAAAAAAACAAACAACAACAACAAAAAAAACAAATAGCCTCCTGGCAGTCTTGGTCTCTCTCTTACCTCTGTCAGTTCCAGTCCAAAGGCCTAGCTCAGGTCACATCCCTCTGACTCAGATACCCTTTAATTACAAACTCCTCAGTCTGCCATTTAAGGCTTCACCCACTACAGTACCAATTCACCACTCACTAGTCCTTCAGATCATCATCCCCTAGCCATGTATGTGCCCATCCTTTTTATACTCTCCCTGCAAAGCTCTCCCATCTTCAGGTGCTGGATCTTGCCTTTACCTGGTCCCAAAGTCCCCTTATGGGGGCATTTGCTGTGACACTTGGCCCACCTGATCAGGCCCCGCTTCAACACTGTCTCACCTATCAAGTCTTCCTTGTCATTCTCTGACCTCGGAACCTATGGCCTAAGGGATGGAGCTTTTTACTAGATTTGCATCTTTAATTATAGGAGTGATACATGCTTGTAAAAACATTCCCACATTACAGAAGCATACACAGTAAAATGAGCGTGTCATCCCAACTCTCCATTCCCTAGAACTCACTCCAGTTACCAGCTAAACCTGCACACAGACCCTCGTTTTACTAGCATGGGAGGGGTCCTTGGGGGCCTTCCGTAACCACTTAAGCTAGCGGTAAGGTAGCGGTGGTGATGCGCAGACTTGGTGAAGGTTTTGCAGAGCGGAGGCCTGGGTTGACTTAGAAAAAAAACCTCAAGGTTGGTCTGTGGGACCCCTTAATTTCTTTTACAAGTCAGTTCAAAGAACAGAGCCCCAGGGAGATATTCCTAGTTGTGTGGGAATATTCATTCTATTCTCCCAAGAGCCAGAAACTCAAGTTCAAAAGGCAACCAGGTCTCTAAAGAATTCCGTTGGCCTAGCACAACCTGTCACTGCAAGCCCAGACAGAGCTGAAGTCTGGCAGTCTCAATGGGGTGGTCACTTAGTCAGATGGAGAGAGGCAGAGCTGGAACCTAGGCCTTTTCTTCTCCAGCCTGGGCCCTTGCCTGTGCCCTGTAGGCCCCTATGTTCTGGCTGGGCATCCTGGAGTACCCCTACAACCAAACAACAAAGACCCCTGTGTGCCCTGCTAGCAAAGCAGTGATTCTCTTTAGAGTGTGGCCCAGAGAAGAGTCCACCTTCAGAAATAAATGGCGCTGCCCTCCTTAGAATAGGATCTAAGCGACGAACAGGGCTGTGCAGGCATCTCCTTCATGAGGGACTCCAGCCCATGTTACTAGGGAGTGTGAGGGGCAGGGGACACATGACTTCCCCAAATAACCTGAGGGACTACATCCCTCCTCCACACTCCAAGTCAAATATTTATTGAGACAAGAGAAGGGACTGGAGTTCTCCACGTTGGGAACACCTAACCTCAACTTGGAGATGTCATGGAAGGCTCTCCCAAGATGTCAGTATCTAAACTTACACTTGAAAGATAAGCAAAGGCTGGGAGCGGTGGCTCACGCCTGTAATCCCAGCACTTTGGGAGGCTGAGGCAGGAGAATCACCTGAGGTCAGGAGTTTGAGAGCAGCCTGGCCAACATGGTGAAACCCCGTCTCCACTAAAAATACAAAAATTAGCTGGGCACAGTGGCGCACGCCTGTTATCCCAGCTACTCAGGAGGCTAAAGCAGGAGAATCACTTGAACCCTAGAGGCGGAGCTTGCAGTGAGCTGAGATTGCACCACTGCACTCCAGCCTTGGCAACAGAGTGAGACTCCATCTAAAAATAAAATAAAATAAAATAAAATAAAATAAAATAAAATAAAATAAAGGTAAGTAAGAAGTGGCCAGGTAAAGCATTCCGTGCAGAGGAAACACCATGGGCAAAGGTCTGAAGGTTAGAGAAAGCATTACTTTGGAGAAACTGAAAAACTTCACTGTGGCCGAACCTAGTGTGTAAGGGGGATGTAGTGGGCAGTGGTTGGAGAAGTCAACTGCCTGGGTGTGCAAACCCTTCTCTCTCAGCCCAGAAGGCCCGAGTTTTGTCCCCATGGCCAAGCAGAGTCAAGGAAGGGTTAAGTAGGGGAGTGACATTTTAGACAGACTGTGATTGCCATATAGACCACGACCTGTTGGTGATAAGTTTAGAGGAAGTGAATGTCTTTGGGTGAGCAATATGGTGGCCTGGACTACGGCAGACACAGTGGAATATAGAGAAGCAGTGGAATTCAATACAGCACAGCATGAGGGGAAGTGAGGGAGAGGAAGGTGACCCTGGCTTTGTTGCTGGGGATGTAAATCCCAGGCCCACAGTTGAATTTAGCAAACAGTTGCTAACTGGTCTGGGCTCAGGGAGTAGGGAGCTGGGGGCCCCCACGTTGTTTCATAGGTGAAAAATTGAAGGCCAGGAGCAAGTGAGAAGCCCTGATCTGCCATCTGTCCTGCTGACATCAGTAAAACCCTGACTGGGCACCCAAATCTTTATTCGGCCAGGAGGCTGCTTAATACCTTAATCCTGGCACAATGGCCCAGGTGCATAGCTGACCACCTCCAGACAACCCAGTGCTCACCTGACCCGCAGCCCCATGTCCACAGTCAATCAGCAACCCGCAGAAACTTCACTTTTTGAATACGGAACAGAAATAGTTCATGACCAACCCCATGTCTTCCCTCTTTATCCCCAACCCCTGAGACTCTGCATAGAATAGTTTCCCTGTTTGGCAGTAAAACTTTTTTACTTGCACTCAATCTTTGGCCTCTGGTCTTTTTTTTAAGTTTCTTTTTGGTTAATAGCGATGGAGTCTCGCTATGTTGCCCAGGCTGGTCTTGAATTCCTGGGCTCAAGTGACCCTGTTTTAACACACGCCAGAGGCTCCCACCAGACACAGGGCCCTGAAGGGGCTTCAACAAAGTCAGACACACCCTCTATGTTCTTTACTCAATTTGGATGTTCTGCACTCTGTGGTTTGCACTTCAGCCCCTCCTGAGTCACCTGCTGCACCCAGGAGTGCACACAGCAGTGCAGTGGATGGTCCAGGAGGGCCTGGGGTGCTGTCTAAGGCCATGAAGTTTAGCCGGGTGTGGTGGTGCATGCCTGTAGTCGCAGCTACACTGAGGGTTGAGGCGGGAGGTTGGCTTGGACCCAGGAGTTGAAGGCTGCAGTGAGCTATGATTGTGCCACTGTACTCCCCACCTGGGTGACAGAGTGAGACCCTGTCTCAAAAAACAAACAAACAAAAATAGCAACTTGGATAAAGACTCTTGCTTGGCACAAGGACCTCACTTTCTGACACTGATCACATAGATGTGAACCTTGGGATAGAAATTCAGGCAGTGTCGGAAACCCCAGGCCCCACTATCAGAGCTGGAGTTAGACAACACCCTCCAGGGGAGAATGAGTTTCCAGAAGCCTTGGCTGTGCCCCCTTCAGTCAGGGAAATAAAGACCCTTCTACTTCCCTGTGGCCAGCCAGGGAGGATGGGTGAGTATCACAGCTAAGAACCAGGAATTTTGCCCCTTGAAGGGCCCAGAGAGCTGTGCTCATCTGTCCGTTTTCAGTGACAGGCATAGTGAAGGGTTTTTCTTTTTTCTTTTCTTTTTTTTTTTTTTTTTGAGACGGAGTCTCTCTCTGTCGCCCAGGCTGGAGTGCAGTGGCCGGATCTCGGCTCACTGCAAGCTCCGCCTCCCGGGTTTATGCCATTCTCCTGCCTCAGCCTCCCGAGTAGCTGGGACTACAGGCGCCCGCCACCTCGCCCGGCTAGTTTTTTGTATTTTTTAGTAGAGATGGGGTTTCACTGTGTTAGCCAGGATGGTCTCGATCTCCTGACCTCATGATCCGCCCGTCTCGGCCTCCCAAAGTGCTGGGATTACAGGCTTGAGCCACCGCGCCCGGCCAGTGAAGGGTTTTTCTGAGGCAGAGCCAGAAGTCTGGCTTGGGGCCCAGTGAGTCATCTTCCAAGAGTCTAGGCTGCACAAGAAGGCTGCCTGTGGCCACCTTTGCTTTTGTTGCTGCAGGTAGAGCTGACCTACTGAGGCCTGGGTCTGCTGGTAAGATGCATTGGGACCAGGAGATCCTCTCTATAATCTTCACCTAATGACTCTGCCCGGTCACCCCTCCCTTGGGGCTCAGAACTGCCCATTCCTATTTCCTTTAGTCTTGAGAAACATGCTCCTCCTGCAAAGAACAGCTGGCTGACTAGAGGGACAATCTCTCTAGGGGCTAGGATGAGACAGAGTGCCCAGCCACATCAAAAATAGTGCCAGTGTTCCTAAGAGCCACATAGGGAGCTATTGTCCTAGCAAATCAACAAGGGGCATGAAAGAGCTGAAAAATCTGAATGAGAAAAGGAGAAACCTTTTAGTGGCTTAAGGATACAATGCCAATTATACAGATGGGTAAACTCCTGCCCCTGAGGACCTCCCTCTTCTGGAGGAAGCCTGGGAAGAGCCAAAGCTTTCAGTCTGCTAAAGAAGGGTAGCCCGGCTGGGCGCGGTGGCTCACGCCTGTAATCCCAGCACTTTGGGAGGCCAAGGTGGGCAGATCATGAGGTCAAGAGTTCGAGACCAGCCTGACCAACACGGTAAAACCCTATCTCTACTAAAAATACAAAAATTAGCCGGGCATGGGCCGGGCGCGGTGGCTCAAGCCTGTAATCCCAGCACTTTGGGAGGCCGAGACGGGCGGATCACGAGGTCAGGAGATCGAGACCATCCTGGCTAACACGGTGAAACCCCGTCTCTACTAAAAAAAAAATACAAAAACTAGCCGGGCGAGGTGGCGGGCGCCTGTAGTCCCA
>NW_016805277.1:1211181-1215309 GCF_001698545.2 Rhinopithecus bieti | reverse complement strand
AGGTCAGGAGATCGAGACCATCCTGGCTAACACGGTGAAACCCCGTCTAAAAAAAAAATACAAAAACTAGCCGGGCGAAGTGGCGGGCGCCTGTAGTCCCAGCTACTCGGGAGGCTGAGGCAGGAGAATGGCGTAAACCCGGGAGGCGGAGCTTGCAGTGAGCTGAGATCTGGCCACTGCACTCCAGTCCGGGCGACAGAGCGAGACTCCGCCTCAAAAAAAAAAAAAAAAAAAAAAAAAAAAAAAAAAAAAAAATTAGCCGGGCATGGTGGTGAGCGCCTGTAGTCCCAGCTACTTGGGAGGCTAAGGCAGGAGAATCACTTGACCATGGAAGGCAGAGGTTGCAGTGAGCCGAGATCATGCTATTGCACTCCAGCCTGGGCAACAGAGAGAGACTCAGTCTAAAAAAAGAAAGAAAGAAAGAAAAAACAAAAAGAAGAGTAACCCCTTGCCCCTCACCCTTGGATGTGCCAAGTCAGCACCTTTCCCCTCTGCTCAGACCACCATTCATTCTCATTGCACCACTGGTTCCTGGTCACCTTGGAACACCTTTGCGAGTACAGGCCCTCCTTAAAGTCATATGGGGCAATACTATCACTATTGAATCACTATCCAAATCCCGACAACATTGTTTTTCAGAAACAGAAAAATCCATCCTAAATTCATATCATATCTCAAGAGACCTCAAGTAGTCAAAACAAGCTTGAAAAAGAACAAAGCTGGATGGAGATCCCACACCTCCTGATTTCAAAACTTGCTGTAAAGCTACAATAATCAAAACAATCACTACTGGCATAAAGACAGAAATGTAGACCAACAGAATGGAATAGAGAACTCAAAAATAAACCCTCACATACATGACCAAATGATTTCCGACAAGGATGCCAAGATCATTGAATGGGGGAGGAAAGGACAATCTTTTCAACAAACAGCGTTAGTTAAACGAGATACCCATGTGCAAAATTACGCAATTAAACTCTACCTTATACTACACACAAAAATTAGCTCAAAATGGATCAAAGAACTAAACATAAGAGTAGTTCAAACTATAAAGCCCTTAGAAGAAAACATAAGAGAAAAGCCTCATGACTTTGGATTTGGCAATGATTTTTTAGATATGATACAAAAAACACAGGCAAAAAAAGAAAATAAATAAATTTGGCTTCATCAAAATGAAAAACTTTTGTGCATCAAAGGACACTACAAGCAGAGTAAAAAGGCAACCATGGAATGGGAGAAAATATTTGCAAATTTTTTTTTTTTTGAGACAGACTCTTGCTCTGTCACCCAGGCTGGAGTGCAGTAGTGTGATATTGACTCACTGCAACCTCCGCCTCCTGGGTTCAAGTGCCCCAGCCTCCTGAGTGGCTGAGACTACAGGCATGTGCCACCATGCCCTGTTACTTTTTGTATTTTTAGTAGAGATGGGGTTTCACCATGTTGTCCAGGCTGGTCTTGAACTCCTGACCTCAAGTGGCCCACCCACCTTGGCCTCCCAAAGCGCTGGGATTACAGGCATGAGCCACCACACCCAGCAACAAATCTGATAAGAGATTAATATCCAGAACATATAAAGAACTCCTACAACTCCACAACAACAAAAAACAAACAACTGGAATTTAAAATGGGCAAGGAATTAAATAGATATTTCTCCAAAGAACATATGCAGACGACCAATATTTTTAATAGTTTAAAATTTTATCTAAAGTTCTTTTGTAGAGATGGGGTCTTGCTATGTTGCCCAGGCTGGTCTTGAACTCCTGGCCTCAAGCAATCCTCTCACCTTGGCCTCCCAAAGTGCTAGTGTTAGAGGCGTGAGCCACTGCAAGCAGCTTGGATGGCCAATGAATGAAGGAAAAGATGCTCAGCATCAGGAATTATTAGAGAAATGTAAAACAAATCTGCAATGAGATACTACTTCACACCCATTAAAGTGGCTATTATTAAAAAGCGAGGCCGAGTGCGATGGCTCACGCCTGTAATCCCAGCACTTTGAGAGACCGAGACGGGTGGATCACGAGGTCAGGAGATCGAGACCATTCAGGCGAACACAGTAAAACCTGGTCTCTACTAAAAATACAAAAAGATTAGCTGGGTATGGTGGTGAGCGCCCATAGTCCCAGCTACTGGGGAGGCTGAGGCAGGAGAATGGCGTGAACGCGGGAGGCGGAGCTTGCAGTGAGCCGAGATAGAGCCACTGCACTCCAGCCTGGGTGACAAAGCGAGACTCCATCTCAAAAAAAAAAAAAAAGGGAGAAGGAAATAAGTGTTGGCAAGGATATGGGTAAACTGCAACCCTTGTGCATTGCTGGTAGGAATGTAGAATGCACAGTGCAGCCGCTGTGGAAAAGAGTACAGAGGGTCCTCAAAAAAAGTAAACATAAAGGGACCCGGCAATTCCACTTCTGGCTATATAGCTAGAAGAATTGAAAGCAGTGACTCAAACAGATATTTGTACACCCATGTTCACAGCTGCATTACTCACAATGACAAAAAGGAGGAAACAACCCAAATGTCCATCAATGGATGAATGGATAAACAAAATGCATACAATGGAGTATTATTTGGCCTTAAAAAGGGAATGCAATTCTGACACACGCACAACATGGAGGAAGCTTGAGGACATTATGCTAAATTAAAGAAGCCAGTCACAAAAGAACGCATACTGTATGATCCCACTTACATGTAGTATCAACAGTAGTCAAATTTATAGAGACAGAAAGCAGAAGGATGGTTACCAGGGAGCAGGGGAAGACGAGAATAAGGAGTTAGTGTTTAATGTCTAGAGTTTCCATTTGGGATGATTAAAAAGTTGTGGAGAAGGCCAGACTCAGTGGCTCATGCCTGTATTCCCAGCACTTTGGGAGGCCGAGGCAGGCACTTCACGTGAGGTCAGGAATTCGAGACCAGCCTGGCCAACAAGGTGAAACCCCGTATCTACTAAAAATATAAAAAGTTAGCCAGGCATTGTGGTGCGCACCTTTAATCCCAGCTACTGTGGAGGCTGAGGCAGGAGAATCACTTGAACGCCGGAGACAGGGGTTGCAATGAGCCAAGATCGCGCCACTGCATTCCAGCAGTGACAGAAGGACTCTGTCTCAAAATAATAAAAATTTTAAAAAGTTGTGGAGATGGATGGTGGAGATGGTTGCATAACAATGCGAATGTTCTTGATGTGACTAAACTGTACCCTTAAAAATGATTAAAAGGATACATTTTATGTTTTGCATATTTTCCCACACGCAAAAGTTGCATGGGGTGAGAAGCTCCAATCCATTAATATTCTTCAGAGGGAGCTTACTCAGGGCCCTGGGAGATAGTGGGGCGTTGGGGAGAAGAGGGGCCGCCACCAACAGTTCTGTGATTATCTACCTCCCCCCCAACACCAACCACCACTTCTTTTTCTCTCTAACCCCTGCTCATCCTTCAAAACCCAGCTCTAGTCCTCTCCCACTTCTTCCAGGATGGGACCTCCAGCCCTCACTGCTCTCCCTCAGAGCATGTTCAGATTCCACTCCCTGCTCCAACAGTCCTGCTCTCCTCACTCCAGGCTCTTTCCTCCTGGGACTGAAGCCTCTCTGGGGTTAGTTTCTGCTGACCCCAGGACCAGTTTCTGCTCCTTGCCAACCTAGGAGAGGCCAAGAGTCAATGCTCAATCTCCTTGTCTTTTTTTTTTTTTGAAATGGAGTCTCTCTGTCATCCAGGCTGGGGTGCAGTGGCATGATCTCTGCTCATTACAACCTCTGCGTCCCTGGTTCAAGCAATTCTTGTGCCTCAGCCTCCCAAGTAACTAGGACTACAGGTATCTCCTTGTTTTTAAGACAGGGCTATTAGCCAGGGGTGGTGGCTCATGCTTGTAATACCAGCACTTTGGGAGGCCGAGGTGGGAAGACAGCTTGAACCCAGGAGTTTGAGACCAGCCTGGGCAACAAAGGGAGACTCCATTTCTGTAAAAAATGTAAAAAAAAAAAAAAATAGCTGGACATGTGTGCATGACTGTAGTCTCAGCTGCTTGGGAGGCTGAGGTGGAAGGATCACTTGAGCCTGGAAGCTGGAGGCTGCAGTAAGCCATGATTGCAACACTGCACTACAGCCTTTCTTTCTCAAAAAAAAAAAAAAAAAAAAAAA
>NW_016805277.1:1204233-1210883 GCF_001698545.2 Rhinopithecus bieti | reverse complement strand
AAAAAAAAAAAAAAAAAAAAAAAGACATGGCTATTGATATCCACCTCTCAAGGTTGCTGCAGGCACCCAATATGATAATCAATATAAGATTCTCAAACACAGCAAAGGGTACATAGTAAGTGCTCAGTATATTATTATCATTATTGTTAGGGTTATTCTTCATACTGGCCTAGAACACTTCTCCCAATTCCATCTGCCTATGGCTCCTCATCCCTCATGCCCCAGCTCCACTTCTACCCCCACCATAAAGCCTTCTTGTCCACTTCAAGCTCCACTGAACTCCTATGGAGCATCTTAGAATTGAAGAAAAATCTGATTTCATGGGATTGTCATGAAGATTAAATGATTTAAAGCACGTGAAATGCTTAGAAGAGAGCCAGACATATAAAATATGTTGAGTAAGAGTTAGCAGTGATGATGATGATCATGATGGTGATGACAGTGACGATGGGCTGTGGTCATTTCACTTGTCTGTTCTATGTGTATTGTCTTGATTGTGACCATCAACTCAGTGGGAAGACTTAATAAAGAAGTTATTAGAATAAAGAAACTGGTAGTTTCTTTATTAAGACAGGTGCTAGGGGGCTGAATTCAGGTTCAGATGGGCTTTTCAGAGCCTTGGAGGGGGTAGATCAAGGCAGTCTTCCTCATCTTAAAAGATGAGTAATGGCCAGGTGTGGTGGTTCACGCCTGTAATCCCAGCACTTTGGGAGGCCGAGGTGGGTGGATCACCTGAGGTCAGGATTTCAAGACCAGTCTGGCCAACATGGTGAAACCCCATCTGTACTAAAAATACAAAAGTTAGCTGGGCATGGTGGTGGGCACCTGTAATCCTAGCTACTTGGGAGACTGAGGCAGGAGAATCGCTTGAACCCGGGAGGCAGAGGTTGCAGTGAGCCGAGATCATGCCACTGCACTCCAGCCTGAGTCACAGAGAGAGACCTTGTCTCAAAAAGGGGGGAAAAAAAAAAAAGATGAACGACAGTCAAGAGGACAGAGAGATGGGTGAGTCCCAGTGCAGAAGCTAGGGGCACACAGGAAGAGGTTATAGTGGCTAAGTGATGTGGTTGAGGTGGCAAGAGCTGGGGCTAGAGCCAGATGGGGCAGGACCTTTACCCAAGGTGGCCACCCTGGAGGGCTTTCAGCAGGGGACAGACCATCTGACTTGCATTTTGAGGTGATCACTCTGGCTTTGGGTGGAGAATGGGCAGCAGAGGGCATGGATAGGAGGAGACAGACAGTGAAGAGGCTGCTGCTGGAGTCCAGAGGGAGTTGGGGGTGACCTGGGTGGTGGTGTTGGAGGTGGAGGGTTATGGACAGGTTGCAGAGGTGTTTTGGAGGAAAAGATGCCAAGGCCTGTGCTGGACAGGCCAAGAGGCTGAGAGACTCACTACCCAGGGGTCTTAGGTGACTGGGTGGATGGTATTACTATTTCCTGAGAGCTGACCAGTGGAAGAACAGGTTGAAAGGACCACACTGGCCCGTGGTTATTGAGAACTGTGTGATCAGCTCTCCTTCTCCCATCCTTCCCAATTATACATTCATAGCCGTCATATTCAGAATGTTCTTTGAGTCTAGCCCTGTCCTCCCAGCTGCAGTGTGAGCTCAGGCCACTTCACACTGCCTTCGTTGAGTCTGTTTGATGCTGAGAAGCCATGGGAATGAGGGATGGGCAGGGTGCCAAGGCCTGGGTGGCAGGCATGCTTCTTGCATGACCACTATCAAGCAAGCCAACCTCTGGTGCCTGTCAGACTCAGACCCCGTGAGCCTGTGCCAGGGTGCGTGGGCTGCAGACGCGGTACGGGAGCCTCTTGCCCTAAGTGCTTCAGGTCCAAACACGTCCCCTTGTCCTGCCTCTGGAGCCCTCTCCCAGATCAGAAGCCTCCCCCAGGGCCCCCAGATAGGCTCTTCCTCGTGATTCCAACAGAAGTGGGAGGTAGAGAGCGAAACCTCTGATCTGGATGCCAGACATAAACTCTAAGAAATTATTCACCAGAGGGTGAGGCTTCAGAAACCCAGGAAAGAGGCCCTGACCCCATAGTCTGATCAGAATAGCTGGCCTAGTCTTCCAGGCTGCAGCTTCCAAGGGTGGGGCTAGTCAGGGCCCTGCCTAGGTACAGCTCCTTCCAGGGCTGGGCTGTCCTATGCCACATCTTGCCAAACTGCAGGTAGGGACTGAGGACCCATGGGCTGAGGCTCCCCTAGAAATTGCCCATCTAGCTGACCAATCTGGGACCCTCAGATTGGTCTCCAGACCTACCCAAGACTGACTTGTCATGTCTGTGGGGTCCCACTGGCTGCTTCCTGATCATGATCCCTGTCATGCCTTTCTGGAGAGGGTCAGGTTGGGCTGTACTGGCCCCATCCTGGAGCCTCCTCCCTCACCCCAAAGGGGAGTGTCTCATTGCTGGCTGCTCCTGAGCTCCCCATCCCCAGGTGTTGGGATCTGATGACCAGCATGCTCAGGTTTCCATCTCCATTTACTCAAAAAAGACAAAAGCCCCTGTGCCCCAACACCCCGCCCCCCCCGCCGCTCAGCTTTCCTGGGCCTGGGCTCACAGCCAGGTGTGGCACAGTCACGTGTTAGCCAGAGGGTGATGGGAAGAGCACTAGAAAGGACATCAGGTGACATGGGTTCCAACTGGCTGGGATAGAGCCTTTGCGGGAGAGGGAGGCAGGGCAGTTGTCCTATGCAGTGGCATTTTGGGGAATCGTGAAACCTGGAGGAGCAGGGTGGATTCACACGGCTGGTTGCTCTTCCTCACTCCCACATAGGAATTTGTGTAGGCTTGAGAGGTAGGCCTCTAGAGAACAGCACTGTGGCGGGGAGCTCTCTCCCCAGGACACCTTCCATCCTGTGCTTCTGCCCCTTGAGCAGTGAGGACCCCTTCCTTATAAGACTAAGATCTCCAGGATCCTTAACCCCAGGCTTGGTTCTGCCCCTACAGTCACACAGAAACTCCTGTCCCTGTTCGCCACCCAACAGCCCCTGAGCTCCCCTCAAACCACTCCCTCCTGGTTGAGTCATAGATTTGCACTAGAGGGCTGGATGGGGTGAGAGGGGTCTCACAAAGTGTCCAGTGTCCACTTCAGGCAGGGGCTAGGCCTGGTCAAATGCAGAAATGGGGGCTGCTTACGAGACAGGTGAGAGGACCACCTAGGCTCAGGAAGGTCGAGGCTACAGTGAGCTGAGATTGCACCACTTCACTCCAGCCTGGGCAACAGAGTGAGACCCTGTCTCAAAAAAAAAAAAAAAAAAAAGGGAAGGAGGCCAGGCGCGGTGGCTCACGCCTGTAATCCCAGCACTTTGGGAGGCTGAGGCAGGTGGATCACCTGAGGTCAGGAGTTTGAGACCAGCCTGGTCAACATAGCAGGTTGTACTAAAATACAAAATTTTGTACTAAAATACAAAATTAGCTGGGCATGGTGGCATGTGCCTGTAATCCCAGCTACTAGTGGGGCTGAGGCAGGAGGATCGCTTTGCTTGAACCTGGGAGGCAGAGGTTGCAGTGAGCAGAGATCGCACCACTGCACTCCAGACTGGACAACAGAGTGACTCAAAAAAATAAAAGAAGAAGAAGGAAAGAAGGAAGGAAGGAAGGGGTGGGGGGAAGGGAGGGAAGGAGGGAAGGAAGGAGGGAAGGAAGGAAGGGAGAAGAGAAGAGGAGAAGCAGAGAAGAGAGAAAAGAAAAGAAAAAAGAAAAGAAAAGAAGTGGGGAGCTGCTGAAGCAGGTTGTGGGGCAAGGCCTGGTGCTGAGAGAGAGGCTGAGGGCAACCAGTTAGGCAGGCTACCTGGGTGAGATTCAGCACAGTGCCCTCCCTGAGCCATCACCTCTGTCGCAGACATCGGGAGTTCTCCAAGATGGCTCCAAGGGGCTCACCCTAATCACAGTTACCTTCATCTCCATTCTCAGCCATTGCCAAGAGCAGCAGACTCCTGAGGGTGAGTCAATGGGCAAGGCAGTCGAGCCAGCACTGTCCCTCCCTTCCACCATCCGTCTACCTCGTGTCCTGGCCCATCCCCACTGGCCTTTCCACTCCCAGGAAAACAGAGCAAGCCACTCGCCGGGCCCCTTCTGCCCAGAGGGCCATGTGCCATGGATCTCCTGGGGTTGTACTGCTCCCCACAACTTCTGTATCAAGATAGAGACTCTGGTCAGGGTGGGCCCTCTGCTCCCAGGGAGTCACTTAGGGCTGCCCAGGGATCCAGCCATTTACCTCTATGTTCCTGGTACTGTGCTGTGACAGGAAGCCCGAGTTCTCTGAGGACTGAGGGTTCAGGCAGTCAGGGAGAGATGGGGAAGGACAGGTTTTAGAGGGAGCCAGTGAGTGGAAGAGTGCAGCCCCTTTCCCCCTTGCCAGTGCCCACCACCCTCTCTGGCCAGGCAGGTCTCCCACCTGGTACCATAGCAGGAATTTCTGGGAAGAAAGAGCCTGAAGCGTCCAGGGCAGATGGGTTCAGGGACAGGAAAACTGCTAGAAGAGACCCCCAGAGGGGGCACAGTGGCTCATGCCTGTAACCCCAGCACTTTGGGAGGCTGAGGTGGGCCAATTGCTTGAGCTCAGAAGTTCAAGATCAGCCTGGGCAACATGGCAAAACCCCATCTCTACAAAAAATCAAAAAGTTTGCCGGGGTGGTGGCATGCACCTATGGTCCCTGCTACTTGGGAGGCTGAGGCAGGAGGATCACTTGAGCCCAGGAGGTCGAGGCTGCAGTAAGCTATGATCTTGCCACAGCACTCTAACCTGGGCAACAGAGCAAGACCCTGAAAAAAAAAAAAAAAAAGGAAGGAAAGGAAAAGAAGGGAAGGGAGGGGAGGGGAGGGAGAAAAAAGAAAAGAAAAGAAAGAGAAAAGAGGAAAAAAGAAACCCCCAGAGAACAGCTGTGACCTTCAGGAAGTACCTCCCAGGGCCTGTCAGCCTGTTCTAAAATTGGATGATGGGCAGCCTCCTTTGGGGCCTGAGGGACCCTCATTCTCCCAAAGGAGCCTGATCTTTGCTGGGCCCTGCCTTGGGTATAGCCTCCCAAGCTACTTTTAGAAGATTCCCCCAGGGAGTTGAACACCTGGGTCTCAGTGTCATTTTGGCCACTTGCCAAATCTTCCTGAGTCTCTGCTCCTCTCTGAGCCTCAGTTTCTTCATCTATAAAATGGGTGTCATTATTTTAAGGGCCAAAAAGATTATTTTATTCCCCAATATCTCCCTTCTTTGTCTGTTCTTCATTCCAAAAACCCACTGTCTCCTTTGCAAACTTTGGTTAAGCATTGTCCTAGTCAGATACACTTGAAAAGTAGCTAGGAAAACAATGAGTTTCTCATCTTTCATGGAGGCATGCATTTCTCTGATGCCACAGTCCCTGCAGACCCTTTCCCCAGAGCTGACCCTGCCCCATAAATTGAACCCCCCAGGCAGCACCCTTGCCTGCTGCCCCCAGTGCTGTGCCCAGACAATTCCAACCTGTTGGACTATAGCCCAGGCAAAGATGTCAACAGACACAGCCCATTGCTAATAGGAGACTGAGCTGTCATTGGCCCAAGCAGGGACACTGACACTCAGCTATGCCATCCCCTATTTTATCTGACACCTGTTTGCTAAACCCTTAACTGTGTAGCAGGCATTTTGACAGGCTGGGAGGCAGGGAGTGGGTAAAGGAGGGTTAGCCATGTCATTGCTCCCTAGGGTCCCCACAGGCCAGTAGCATCCTTATAGACATGGCCCTTAGGTTCCTCCCCAGCAAAATCCTCAAGAAGAGGGCTTGCCCTAGGGAGCCAGGCAAGGAGGGCAGATGGTGGGGGGTTCAGCTGGGTCTCCAGCACTCCCTTTACAACCTTAACAAGATGGCAGTGCCATCAAATGCCTGGTCAGACAGAGTGCAGTACTCTCACGTTCAAGGGAAAAATAGGATGCTGGGTTTCCTATCAGGCTCAAAAGCAGAGAGCTGGCAATAAATCAAGAACTGGAAAGTGATGTCAGTGCTTCAAACTAGATTTCCAAGCTTGGGAAACAATTGCGCATTAAAATCCATCAGAGGAAAAAAAACTATTAAAACTTCAGGAGAAATGCTTTGCTATAAATTAGATTTTTCTGCCAACCAGGATAATTCAATAATTTCCCCTTGACATTCTTGAGATTGCTCTTTGGGGGGAATTATGATGCTTTGAAGTTGGGAGTGATTTGTTTCCAAGGAAAGATGAAGAGTCGACAGGGAGTGAAGGTGAGAGGGTAGGGAGGGAGCTCTTCAAACCAAAGGGGATGGGGCCCCTCTTCCGGGGCTCAGTACCACTGCCTGGAGGCCGGGAGGACTGCAATGCAGTCCATCCTCCAGGAGATGCTTCAGGCCAGACCAGGACTCTGACATGAGAATGTGGGGGTCCTGAGAAGGCCCTGGCATCCTCCAGTATCATCTTATAGCTGGGGCAGCCACAGTCTTACAGTTTCCCTGAAAAACTGTCTAAAACCTTCCTCAACCCTTCTGAAACCAGACCTGGGTTCAGGTAACAGGGTAACTGTGGTCACTTCTTAGTTTGGTTTGGGGGTGGGGGGGTGGGGGGGAGAGGGCTGCCTGCCCTCCCGGTCTTCCTTTGCTGTGCAAGATACAGCACCAGTCATGGGACCTTTCCTTTTTTTTTTTTTTTTTTTTTTTTTTTTTT
>NW_016805277.1:1197201-1204139 GCF_001698545.2 Rhinopithecus bieti | reverse complement strand
TTTTTTTGAGACGGAGTCTTGCTCTGTCGCCCAGGCTGGAGTGCAGTGGCCGGATCTCAGCTCACTGCAACCTCCGCCTCCCGGGTTCACGCCATTCTCCCGCCTCAGCCTCCTGAGTAACTGGGACCACAGGCGCCCGCCACCTCGCCCGGCTAGTTTTTGTATTTTTAGTAGAGACGGGGTTTCGCCGTATTAGCCAGGATGGTCTCGATCTCCTGACCTCGTGATCCGCCCGTCTCGGCCTCCCAAAGTGCTGGGATTACAGGCTTGAGCCACCACGCCCGGCCGGGACCTTTCCTACATCCTGTCTCCAGTAAGTTGGGGCCTTGATCCTAGTCCCTGTCAACCCTGGTCTCTCTGCACAAGACCCAACACAACCAAAGCTACCCTGGCCGGACAGGGCAGCCAGAAGTGGGAGACAGAGGGTGTCAGGCAAGGGCGGGGATCTTGGAGGACTGGGCACAATTGGCCTGGCCATTGGGTACTAGCCTCCAAGACAACTGTCGGGGAAGAAGATAGGGCAAGGGTGAGGGACCAGAACCAGGACCTCGCAGGACAGGGCTCCAGAGTCAGCCTGCCTGGCAGGCTGCCTGGCAAGTCTCTTAATCTCTCCAAGCCTTGATTTTTACGTCTGTAAAGTGAAGGTAATAACAGTACCTGCCTTACAGACAGAACTAAATGTGACAATGCGTGTGAAGCACCTCATGCTATGCCTTGTACACAGAAGTGGTGGCCAGCAGTATCTTCAGGACACAGGTCCCCTGTTCCCAGACCACAGCCCTTCACACTGCAAGAAACCCATCTTCTGTAGCCCCTACTCAGTTCCCTTTCTCTCTGCCTCCACTCACACCCAAACTTGCCTGTCCTTGGGGACTTAGCTCCTCCACGCAGAGCTGCCAAGTATGATGTCTATGTAGAGCTGGGCTGCCCACTGGGCACTGCCACTTATTTGACCGTTTGCCCACCATGGTCACTGGTTGCTATCAACAACTCTCACCGGAAGGGTGGTTGATCTCAAGAATGTCAAGGGGAAATTCTCGAATTATCCTGGTTGGCAGAAAAATCTAATTTATAGCAAAGCATTTCTGTCATTTTATGGAAGCCCTGGGAGTGAAGTGATATTTTTCAGTCACATATTTGGGAAAAGAGGTTGGAGCTAGGACTGGGGCCCAGGTCAGACCAACTCAACCACAGAGCAGTGTCTCATCTCAAGACTTCTTCCTCTCTCCATCCCTCCCTTCCTTCCTTTCCATGAATCAGAGCCTCCCAGAGCCCACGCACTGGTTACTGAGACAGAGTGGCAAACAGAGGTAGGGGCATGTGGGAGTGCCCTTATTTCCAATGTTTTGTGAGTCTCCAGGAGGAAGTTCACAGGGACCAGCAGAAAGAGGTCAAAGGGGAAGGAAGTGGGAGAGTCTCCTCTATTTATTTATTTATTTATTTTATTTTTAGAGACAGGGTCTCACTCTGTCTCCCAGGCTGGAGTGCAGTGGTGCACTCACAGCTCACTGCAGCTTCAAACTTTTGGTCTCAAGCAACCCTTCTGCCTCAGCATCCTGAGTAGCTGGGAGTACTGGTGCATGCCACCATGCTCGACTAATTTTTTTCATTGTTTTTTGAGAAGGAGTCTCGCTCTGTTGCCCAGGCTGCAGTGGCACAATCTCGGCTCACTGCAACCTCCGCCTCCTGGGTTCAAGCAATTCTCCTGCCTCCGCCTCCGGAGCAGCTGGGATTACAGGTGTGCACCACCATAGCCTGCTAATTGTTGTATTTTTAGTAGACATGGGGTTTCACCATGTTGGCCAAGCTGGTTTCGAACTCCTGACTTCAAGTTATCTGCCTGCCTTGGCCTCCCAAAGTGCTGGGATTACAGGAGTGAGCCACCATGCCCAGCCTTGGCTAATTTTTAAATTTTTTGCAGAGACAGGGTCTCGCTTTGTTGCCCAGGCTGGTTTCAAACTCCTGGCTTCCAGCAGCGCTCTCACCTTGGCCTCCCAAAGTGGAAAGTTTCCATTTAAGCCATTGTCAGATAAGCCACTCACTTGTATACTGCCTGCCTCATGGAAGAGAGGAGTTTTGCGTTTGAAGAGGCATCTCATCCTCCCCTCTTTTTGAATTGTTTTTTTCATAGGTGCTCCCCCACCCCAGATGACAGAGAGCTCACTACCTTGCAGAGCAGCCCCAGGGTGCAGGTTGTCCTTTGCTCCTTGACCCCTCCTGGGGCTCAGACTGGCTTTCCGGAGCATTGTCCTGGCGCTGACCTATGGGCAGGGGCCAGCCAGTGGCAGTGGCAGTGATGAGGTCCTGCCGTTTCTCACTTGTCAAGTCCGCAGGTTTCAGGGGCTAACTTGTGAGCAAGCCAGGGGCTTTCCGGATGGAGACTCATCCTGCCAGAGGGCAAGGCTGGGTGTTGGTGTGGACAGTATTCTGGAGGAGGGGCAGGGGCCATCCTTGTGCCCAAGAGTTTCCCCCAGAGTGGAGGTCAAGGGGAGCTTGGAACGGGGAACTTTGCCATCACCTAAACCCAGACTGTGAGTTTAGCAGACGCTTAACAACTCTGCCACTGGAAAGCCTCCAAATGACACATATTTGCATTGAGTTAGTCCCCGGGCCAGGAGATGTCCAGGTTCTTGGTTTTGCCCAGTAAGGTACCACCAGGGGACCCACTGGCCCCTCGCAAAGCGGGACATGGGGGCTGGGAAGGAGCAGGAAGAGTCTGGGGGCTTGGAAGCTGCAGCCCCTACCACTCAGTAGCCGTGTGACCTTGTGCAAGTCACTTGGCCTCTCAGAGCCTGTTTCCTTGTCTGTAAGTGGAGGTCATATGGCACCTGCTTCTGAGGCTTGTTGGGGATAACAAACAAGAGACCTGTGAAGTGCCTAGCACAGAGCAAGCGCTCAGAGAGTGCCAGTCTTTGTTATTATGTACAGCAAGCGGGGAAACCCATGGGAAATCCGGGCGCCTCTGGCAAGCTGGGGGTGGTGGGTCGTATTTCCGGGAGCGGGGGGCGGGACGTCCCAGGCTCCGCCTCTGCCCAACGCCCCTCCTCCCTGTCCGGCTCGGAGGGGGCCTCGGAGCTTCCTTGCGGGCGGGAGCTGAGTCACGGCGGCCCTGCAGGCAGTTGGCCTTATCTCAGGACGTCACTGCACCCAAAAGCCCCCAGCCTGCCCGCCAGGCTACACCTAACTTGGGCCAAGTTCCTCCAGCAGTTCTGGAAATACTCTCAGGGGCCCATCGGCTTGGGGTCCCAGGGAAGGAGGGAGGTCTCCTTCCTGGCTGGCTGGAGCGGTTCCAGAAAGTCTTAGCTTGTGGGCCCCTGGTGGCACAGTGCCTATCTTTCCACCGTTAGCTAAATTTTCCTTGGGGGTAAGGATTGTTTCTCCAGATCTCTCTCAAAATGCACATTCCCCAGGGGTGGAGTGCCACCCGACGCTTTGAAGAGGAAATCAGAAGACTGGAGAACTGGGGCGGACAGATTCTAGGAGCCAAGATGGGGAGGGGGGCTGGTGGGGCCGCAGGGATTTGGCAGCCACCTAAGCTCCCTCAGGCCCCGCCTGCACCTCTCCCAGCCCCCAGGACTCTAGGGGAAGTGGTGGGTGGGGGAGGGGGAAACAGAACTGACAGATTCTGTAAACAGAGCCGGTTTGGGCCTCGGCCAAGGACGGGGTGTCCTGGCCCAGCCTGGGTGTGAGGCCCATCCGCGGCTCTCCAGGACACCCCGCCCTGCCCGGCTGCCCCGGGGGTGCCCGGCCCAGAGCCAGCTGTAGCCAGGATGTGTCTGACTTGGGATGTGGCCAATTCCCTAGTGGGGAATGTGCCTGGGATTGGGGCGAGGGGTGGGGGTAGCAAAGGAGGGAGCTTCTGAAAACTGTCATTCATTCACCCAGTGCCCGGCTCAGCGAAGAGGGCAGCCTCTGATCCCCGCCTGTAGGAGGTGCCGGTACTGGATTCTCGCCCCACCCCCATCTCCACCTCCAATCCTGTCTCTTGCTCTTCTGCTGCCTGAGGCAGAGTCCCTGTGGGGTAGGGAAGCTGAGAGTGGGGCCTCAGGTTCTGAGAGCTCTTCACTGGTCCGACCTGACCCCTTGGCTTGTTGCCAAATGTGGTGTCCCATGGCCTCATGGTGGCAATTCAGAGGTGCAGGAATGCTCTCAAAAAGGTGATGAGGGAGGACGGGCATCCAGGGATACTCAAGGATCCTCAGTGTTAGAAGCAGGAGGCTGTGGTTATGAGGTGGGGAGAGGACACAGGTGGCTCAGGGACACTGGCACCCCAGCAGGTGGAGGCAGCTGTGGGCTATGCCTTGTAAGATATGGAGAGGAGTTCCTTTGGGAGGAGAGGAGACGGGTTGGCTGAGACTCGTAGGCTGGGGCCAGAGTGCCAGCTACAGATTCTGGACTTTATTGTAGGGGTGAGCATTTCCCAAAATGTGCTCCTGAGTGATCGTGGGTGGGGTGAACAAAAAAGCGTCCCGTGGACAAATGTATTTGACAAACACTGTTCAAGAAAGCTAATCCATGTGCAGTGGCTCATGCCTGCAATTCCAGCATTTTGGGAGGCCGAGGCGGAAGGATTACTTGAGCCCAGGAGTTTGAGACCAGCCTGGGCAACATGGTGAAACCCCATCTCTACAAAAATTTTAAAAATTAGCTGGGCGTGGCGGCACACCTCTGTAGTCCCAGCTACTCAGGAACCTGGGGTGGAAGGCTCACATAAGCCTGGGCCCAGGTTGAGGCTGCAATGAGCTATGATTGTGCCACTGCACTTCAGCTCACAGAGTGAAAGCCTGTCTCAAAAAAAAAAGGAAAAGAAAAGAAAAAGCTAAACACTATAGTCCAGGCTTTACCAAAGCTTTTGTTTCATGTGCTAATTAATGAGCATCTTAAAAGAGGGACAGGGTATTCAGAAGGCCTACTCACACCTTAACCCCAACCTCATGGGACTTGTGCTCTTCTGAAAACATTGGAACCCAACGATTAATAAGTAGTTCTTACTTGCTGGCTCTAGCTCAGGTGGAATGAGTGGATACATGTAGACACCAAAGAAAACACGGCTCTTCCCAGAAACCCAGGTTCAATCATCATTTCCTCAAAAGGAGGCCAGCCTGGACAAACCTGGATCAAGGACAGTGGTATAAGAAAATGTTAAATGAATTAAGTCTGGCAGACATCTCAAGGTTCTCGGTCCCAGACCCCAGGCAATCTCATGCTCCCTAAATCAGATCCTCAACTCAGCCTCAGTCAGTCTGGGATTCCTGGCCATGGTTGGGGAATCCCATTGTCTCTGCAGAGAACATATTGATCAGAGGTTGTGGCAGGGGCTGCAGCTTGAGGCTGAATTCAGTGTGGTTCCTACACTAGGCCACATCCTCAGCTGAACCCTATGTGGCCTCATATCTGACTCTACAAAAAGCACAAGAACAAAGCTGGCCCCCAAACATGGGCTTTCTCATTACCAACTTGGCAAGGCAGTAGCACCCAAGCTGAGCTGCTCAGTGACCTTTCTGACAAAATGCATCCAGCGCCAGCAAGTCCTGCACCTCAGCTGGGAGGCAGAGGATGACCAGAAGAGCAGCAGAGGAAAGGGACTGTAGACATGGTGCCTTCTTGGACTTGTTCCAAAAATTGCGGCCAGGAATGGTGCCTCACGCCTTTAATCCCAGCTACTCGGGAGGCTGAGGCAGGAGAATCGCTTGGACCCAGGAGGTGGAGGTTTCAATGAGCCAAGATTGCACCATTGCAGTCCAATCTGGGCGACAGAGTGAGACTCCGTCTCAAAAAAAAAAAAAAAAAAAAAAAAAAAAAAATCACCTGCAGCATTCCCTGGGGCTCCCAGAAATTCTTAGGGTATCATGTAAAGGGCTGCAGGATCCCTGCTTGATCAAGTGGGAATAAGAGCCAGGGACATACAGGCTGCAACCATGCCTGGATCGCCTTGTCCTCAGAGTCTGGGAAAGCAGTGTGTGTATGCCTGCATCCTCTGCATGCTTGTAAGTTACATGTAGAAACTATAAAATATGGCATGGTGATGCCCTCTCGTATGCAGTGTGGAAGCAGGCTGAGATGGGAGAGGTCAGCGGGAGCTGGTATCTCCAGGGAAGAGCTCCAAGATGAGGCGGGGTGTGGTGAGCCCTTGCAGGTGACTAAGTTTTAGTGGTATAGACAAGAGGACTGGCCTGGCCAGTCTGGACAGCATCTGGAGAGAAAGCTGGAGAGGCCCATGGGGTTAGCTTTACCAGCTTCTTTGAGGCACTGAATCTCAGGCCAAGGATTGTAATGGTGTCTTATGGGGGCCTGCAGGATACAAACCCTTAGGCCCTCTCTTCCACCAAGCCTCATTCTGCCTCCATGGCCAGCTGAGTCTCTTGAGTCTTCTTGTATCTTCCTTTCCTCCTTGCTCCAGTGTACTCCTCAGCCTGCTACTCTCCGGTGCCCCTACATTACACTGAAATGGCTGTGGCTGGCGTCACCAGACACCTCCTGGCTTTCAGATCCATTGATTTTTTTTTTTAATAACAGCTTGAGATATAATTCACATATTATTCATCCAAAGTGTACAATTCAGTGGTTTTTCAAATATTCAGAGTGTGCAACCATTACCACAATCAATGTTAGAACATTTCATCACACCCCCTCCTCAAAAAACTATACCCAGGCTAGATGTGGTGGTTCATGCCTGTAATCCCAGCACTTTGGGAGGCCAAGGCAGGCAGATCATTTGAGGTCAGGAGTTCGAGACCAGCCTGACCAACATGGTGAAACCCCACCTCTACTAAAATACAAAAATTAGCTGGGCGTGATTTCGGCGCTTGTAATCTCAGCTACTCTGGAGGCTGAGGCACGAGAATTGCTTGAACCCAGGAGGCAGAGGCTGCAGTGAGCCAAGATCACACCATTGCATTCCAGCCTGGGTAACAGAGTGAGACTCCATCTCAAAAAAA
>NW_016805277.1:1184199-1196793 GCF_001698545.2 Rhinopithecus bieti | reverse complement strand
ATATACCCATTAGCAGGTACTCCACTTTCCCCTTATGCCCCACCTCCAGCCCTAAGTAACCACTAATCTACTTTCCATCTTTATAGATTTCCCTATTCTGGATATTTTTTTTTTTTTTGAGACAGCGTTTCGCTCTTCTTGCCCAGGCTGGAGTACAATGGCATGATCTCAGCTCACCACAACCTCCTACTCCCGGGTTCAAGCAATTCTGCCTCAGCCTCCTGAGTAGCTGGGATTACAGGCATGCGCCACCATGCCTGGCTAATTTTGTATTTTTAGTAGAGACAGGGTTTTTCCATGTTGGTCAGGGCTGGTCTCAAACTCCTAACCTCAGGTGATCCGCCTGCCTCAGCCTCCCAAAGTCCTGGGATTACAGGCATGAGCCGCCGCACCCCGCCTGGACATTTTCTTTTTTTTTTTGAGACGGAGTCTTGCTCTGCCGCCCAGGCTGGAGTGCAGTGGTCGGCTCTCAGCTCACTGCAAGCTCCGCCTCCCGGGTTGACGCCATTCTTCTGTCTCAGCCTCCCCAGTAGCTGGGACTACAGACGCCCGCCTCGTCGCCCGGCTGGTTTTTTGTATTTTTTAGTAGAGACGGGGTTTCACCGTATTAGCCAGGATGGTCTCGATCTCCTGACCTCGTGATCCGCCCGTCTCGGCCTCCCAAAGTGCTGGGATTACAGGCTTGAGCCACCGCGCCCAGCTGGACATTTTCTTTAAATGGAATCATACAATATGTGGTCTTTTGTGACTTTCACTTATATGTTTTGAAGATTCATTCATCATGTAGCATATATTAGAATTGTATTCCTTTTTATAGATAATATTCTATTGTATGAATATACCTCATTTTATCTATCTGTTCACAAAATTTGGATTATTTCTACTTTTTGAATATTACGAATAACACTGCTATGAACATTAATGTGTAAGTTTTTGTGTGAACATATGGTTTCATTTCTCTTGGGTATATACCCAGGAGTAGAATTGCTGGGTCATATGGTAACTCTATGATTAAGCTGTGGGAGAACTGTTCAGATTGTTTTCCAAAGCACCTGCACCATTTTACATTCCTACTAGCAGTGTGTGAGGTTTCTAGTTTGTATACATCATTGCCAACACTTGTTATTTTCTGTCCTTTTGAATGTAGCCATCATAGTGGTATGATTGGTATCTAAATATGGTTTGATTTGCATTTGCCTGATGGCTAACGATATTGAGTATATTTTCTATTTATTTATTTATTTGTAAGTTTTTGTAAAGATGGAGTCTCACTGTGTTGCCCAGGCTGGTCTCCAACTCCTGGGTTCAAGCAATCCTGCGACCTTGGCTTCCCAAAGGGCTGGGATTACAGGCGTGAGCCACTGCACCCAGCCCTTGAGTTTATTTTCATTAGCCATTTGTATATCTTCTTTGGAGAAATGTCTATTCAGATCATTTGCCCATTTTTAAAAACTGGATTGTCTTTTCCTTATTGAGTTATAAGAGTTTTTTACATATTTTAGATACAAGTCTCTTGTCAGATATATGACTTGTAAGACTTTTCTAGATTGTCTTACCCATTCTTAGTGATATCATCTGCTGCAGCAAATTTTAATTTTATGAAGTCCGATTTAACAACTTTTTTCTTTTTTTTTTTTTGAGACAGGGGCTCAGTTTGTCACACAGGCTGGAGTGTAGTGGCACAACCTTGGCTCACTGCAGCCTCAGCCTTCTGGGCTCAAGCAATTCTCCCACCTCAGCCCTCCTGTAGCTGGGACTACAGGCATGGGCCACCACAGCCAGCTAATTTTTGTATTTTTTGTAGGCACAGGGCTTCACCATGTTGCCCAGGCTGGTCTTGAAGTCCTGAGCTCAAGTGATCCCCACCTCAGTCTCCCAAAGTGCTAGGGTTATAGGCATGAGCCACCATACCCAACCAATCTATTTTTTCTTTGCTTGTACTTTTGGTTTCATAGCTTAGAAACCATTGATGAATCCAGATAAAGATTTACACCTATGTTTTCTTCTAAGAATTTGTATTAGTCCATTTTCATGCTGCTGATAAAGACATACCCAAGACTGGGCAATTTACAAAAGAAAAAGGTTTATTGGACTTACAGTTCTATGTGGCTGGGGAAGGCCTCACAATCATGGTCAAAGGAAGGAAGAGCAAGTCACATCCTACGTGGATGGCAGCAGGCAAAAAGAGAGCTTGTCCGGGGAAACTCTGCCTTTATAAAGCCATCAGATCTCATGAGACTTACTCACTATCATGAGAACAACATGGGAAAGACCTGCCCCCATGATTCAATTACCTACCATCAGGTCCCTCCCACACATATGGGAAATCAAGATGAGATTTTGGTGGGGACACAGCCAAACAATGTCAGCGTTATAGAGTTTTAGCTCTCACACTGAAGTCTTTGATCCATTTTGAGTTATTTTTTGCATATGGTATGAGACAGTAGTCTACTTTCATTCTTTTTTTTTGTTTGTTTGAGACAGGGTCTCACTCTGTCGCCCAGGCTGTAGTGCCAGTGGTGCAATCTCGGCTCACCACAACCTCTGCCTCCCAAGTAGCTGGGACTATAGGCATGTGCCACCATGCCCGGCAATTTTTGTATTTGTAGCAGAGACAGGGTTTCACCACATTGGTCAGGCTGGTCTCGAACTCCTGACCTCAGGTGATCTGCCCACCTTGGCCTCCCAAAGTGCTGGGATTACAGGCGTGAGCTGCCGCCCCTGGCCCCAGTTTTATTCTTTTGCATGTGAATATCTAGTTGTCTCTGCACTATTCATTGAAAAGATTATTATTTCCCCCATTGAATTGTTATGACATCTTTGTCAAAAATCAGTTGACCAGGTCAGGCGCTATGGTTCATGCCTGTAATCCCAGCACTTCGGGAGGCCAAGGTGGGCAGATCACCTGAGGTCAGCCATTTGAGACCAGCCTGGCCAACATGGTGAAACCCCGTCTCTACTAAAATTACAAAAATTAGCCAGGCATGGTGGTGCATGCCTGTAATCTCAGCTCCTTGGGAGGCTGAGGCAGGAGAATCAATTAAACCCAGGAGGCAGAGGTTGTGGTAAGCCAATATCGTGCCATTGCCCTCCAGCCTGGGCAAAAAGAGTGAAACTCCATCTCAAAAAAAAAAAAAAAAAAATCCATTGACCTTAAATATAAGGGCTGATTTCTGGATTCTTGGTTCTATCCTATTGATCTATGTGTCTAATCCTTCACCAGTACCACAAAGTTGTAATTACTATAGCTTTGCTGTAAGTTTTGGAAGTGAGAATTGGCAGTCCTCCAACTGTTTTTTCAGATTATTTTGCCAGTTCTGGTTCCCTTGCATTTCCATATGACCTTTAGGATTAACTTGTCAATTTCTACAAATAAACCAGTTGGAATTTCATGGGTATTACATTGTGTCTGTAGATCAATGTAGTGAATATTGCCATTTCAGCAACATTAAGTCTTCTGATCCATGAACATTTCTTTCCATTCATTTAGATTTTCTTTATTTCAGAAATGTTTTGTAGTTTTTGATATATAAGTCTTGTACTTTCTGGGTTAAATTTATTCCTAAATATTTTGGTTTTTTAAATTGTTCTCTTAATTTGTTATTGGATTATATTGCTAGTATATGGAAATACAATTGACTTTTGTATATTAATCTTTTATCCTACAACCTTGCTGAACTTGTTTATTAATTCTAATAGTTGGTGGATTCTATAGGATTTTCTACATACGAGACTATGCCATTTGTGAAAAGAGATCGTTTTATTTCTTCCTTTGTGGTCTGGATGCCCTTTATTTCTTTTTCTTGCCTAATTGCCCTGACTAGAATTTCCACTACAATGTTGAATATTTGTGGTAAGAGCAGATATTCTTGTCTTGTTCCTGATCTTAGGAGGAAAGCATTTAATCTCTCATCATTGAATAGGATGTTCGAGTTTTTAGATGCCCTTTATCAGGCTGAGAAAGTTCCTTTCTAGTCTTAGTTTGTTGAGTGTTTTTATCATGAAAGATTGTTGAATTTCGTCAAATGCTATTGAAATTGTCATGTGGGTTTTGTCCTTATTTCTACTGATATCGTGTATCACATTAATTGATTTTTTGATGTTAAACCAACCTTGTATTCCTGGAAGAAATCCACTTGGTTATAGTGTATGAAGCTTTTCAGAAATGGCTGGATTAGTTAGTATTTTGTTGAGGATTTTAATGTCTGCATTCATAAGAGATATTGGTCTGTAGTTTTATTCTCTTGTAATATCCTTATCTACTTTTGATACCAGGTTAATACTTGACCTTATACAATAAGTTGGGAATTGTTCCCTCCTGTTTTTTTTTTGTTTGTTTGTTTGTTTATTTGTTTTTTGTTTTTGTTTGTTTTTTTTTTTTTGTGAGACGGAGTCTCGGCTCTGTCGCCCAGCAGCTGGAGTGCAGCTGCCCGGATCCTCAGCTCAGCATGCAAGCTCCGCCTCCCGGATTCATCGCATTCTCCTGCTCAGCCTCCCGAGTAGCCTGGACTACAGGACGGCCCGCCCAAGGTCGCCGGGCTAGTTTTTTGTATTTTTAGTAGAGGCGCGGGTTTCACCTGTGTTACGCCAGGATAGGTCTTGAATCTCCTGATCCGTGATCCGGCGCCGTCCTCCGGCCCACTCCCAAAGTGCTGGGATTACAGGCTTGAGCCACCGCGCCCGGCCTGTTTATTTGTTTTTAAGACAGACTTTTGCTCTTGTCACCCAGGCTGGAGTGCAATGGCACGATCTTGGCTTACTGCAACCTCCGCCTCCTGGGTTCAAGTGATTCTCCTGCCTCAGCCTCCCTAGTAGCTTGGATTACAGGTACACACCACCACGCCCCAGCTAATTTTTGCATTTTTTTTTAGTGGAGATGGGGTTTCACCACATTGGCCAGACTGGTCTCAAACTCCTGACCTCAGGTGATCCGCCCACCTCAGCCTTCCAAAGTGCTGGGATTACAGGTGTGAGCCACTGCGCCTAGCCTCCCTGTTTATCTTTTTAAATGACTTATTGGCCGGGCGCGGTGGCTCAAGCCTGTAATCCCAGCACTTTGGGAGGCCGAGATGGGCAGATCACGAGGTCAGGAGATCGAGACCATCCTGGCTAACACGGTGAAACCCCGTCTCTACTAAAATACAAAAAAAAAACTAGCCGGGCGAGGTGGCGGGTGCCTGTAGTCCCAGCTACTTGGGAGGCTGAGGCAGGAAAATGGCGTAAACCTGGGAGGCGGAGCTTGCAGTACGCTGAGATCTGGCCACTGCACTCCAGTCTGGGCGACAGAGCGAGACTCCGCCTCAAAAAAAAAAAAATAAATGACTTATTTTTTCACATCATAAAAACACGAAAATATAGAAAAGTATAACTAAAATTACTCATAATCCTGCTATATAGAGGTAACCACTGTTAATTAATTAATCAATTTTTTTTTTTAAGATGGAGTTTCACTCTTGTTGCCTAGGCTGGAGTGCAATGGCACGATCTCTGCTCACCGCAACCTCTGCCTCCCAGGTTTAAGCGATTCTCCTGCCTCAGCCTCCTGAGTAGCTGAGATTACAGACATGAGCTACCATGCTTGGCTAATTTTGTATTTTTAGTAGAGATGGGGTTTCTCCATGTTGGTCAGACTGGTCTTGAACTCTCAACTTCAGGTGATCCGCCCGCCTTGGCCTCCCAAAGTGCTGGGATTACAGGTGTGAGCCACCACGCCCGGCCAATTAATCAATTTTTTTGAGACAGAGTCTTGCTCTGTCACCCAGGCTGCAGTGAAGTGGTGCAATCTTGGCTCACTGCAACCTCCACCTCCTGGGTTCAAGCAATTCTCTTGCCTCACCATCCTAGAGGATGGGATTACAGGGATGTGCCACCACTCCTGGCTACACTGTTAATATTTGGACATATTTTCTTCCCTTTTTTTATATGCTTATATACACGTTAAAATACAAAATTGACATCATGTTCTATATGGAGCTTGGTATGCCGTTTTATTGTGTTTTAATGTTAAAATTACTCTTGTGAGCTGCAATGGAACACTAATCATCCATAAAAAAGGAATGAAGTACTGCCACATTCTACATGGATGAACCTCAAAAACATTGGGCTAAGTGATAAGCCAGACATAAAAGGTCTTATATGATTCCATTTATATGAAATACCCATGATGGTAAACCCATAGAGATGGAATGCAGGTTGGTGGCTGCCGGGAGCTGGATGGCGTGTGTGGGAGGGAGTGGAGTGGAGAGTAAGTGCTTAATGGGTACAGGGTTTCCTTTTGCAGTGATGATAATGTTTTGGAACTAGATAGAGGTGATGGGTGCATAACATTGTGAATGTACTAAAGGATATTGAATTGTTGACTTTAAAATTTGTATATAAAGGTCAGTATTACCCTGATATCCAACAAGGATATCACAGGAAAAGAAAACTACAGGCCAAGTGCCATGGTTTATGCCTGTAATCCCAGCACTTTAGGAGGCCAACACAGGAGGATCCCTTGAGCCTCTAGGAGTTCGAGACTGGCCTAGGCAACAGAGATCTTGTCTTTACAAAAAATACAAAACAATTAGCCAAGCATGGTGGCATATACCTGTAGTCCAAGCTACTCAGGAGGCTGAAGTGGGAGGATCCTTGAATCTGGGAGGTTGATGCTGCGGTGAGCCAAGATGGTATCATTGTACTGCATCCTGGGCAACAGAGTAAGGCCCTGTCTTCAAAAACAAAACAAAACGAAAAAAAAGAAAACTATAGAGCAACATCTCTTATGAATATAGATATAAAAATCCTCAAGAAAACACTAGGAAAAAAAAAACTTTTTTGAGATGGTCTCACTCTGTCACCAAGGCCTACTGCAGCCTTGACCTCCCAGGATCAAGTGATCCTCCTGCCTCAGCCTCCCAAAGTGCTGGGATTACAGGTATGAACCACCACACCCAGGCCAAATTTTTTTACATGAACCTCACCTCAATAAAAAAATTACAATTGTAAGCATTACTATGTGTGATTTAAAGCTCTTTAGAAGCGTGACTTCAGCCAGGAGTGGTGGCTCACGCCTGTAATCCCAGCACTTTGGGAGGCTGAGGCAGGTGGATCACCTGAGGTCAGGCATTTGAGACCAGCCTGACCAACATGGTGAAACCCCGTCTCTACTAAAAATACAAAAATTAGCTGGGCGTGGTGGCAGGCGCCTGTAATCCCAGCTACTCGGGAGGCTGAGACAGGAGAATCGCTTGAACTTGGGAGGCAGAGGTTGCAGTGAGCTGAGATTGTGCCATTGCACTCCAGCCTGGGTGACAGAGTAAGACTCTATCTCAAAAAAAAAATAAAATAAAAAAGAAGTGTGACTTTAAAATATCGTATTTGATTTTTAAATTACATTATGTACATATTTCTGATGAAGTGAAATAGTAGTTAAGGATTATGTGCAATCTCAGAATCCCATAATAAATTCTCAATAGCTACAAAATATTTCATTGTAGAGATGCTTTATTTTACTATATATCTAACTCATCTAACATTTTTTATCATTTCACGTTGTGGTTTAATGAATATCCTTATGATTGTTTCTTAGAAGTAATTATTATTTACTGAGAACCATTTCCTTTTTTTTTTTTTTTTTTTTAAAGAGTCTCACCCTGTCTCTCAGGCTGGAGTGTGGCAGGATCTCAGCTCACTGCAATCTCTGCCTTCCAGGTTCGAGCGATTCTCCTGCTTCAGCCTCCCAAGTAGCTGGAATTATAGGTGTTTGCTGCCACCACACCCAGCTAATTTTTGTATTTTTAGTAGACATGTGGTTACACCATGTTGGCCAGTCTGGTCTGGAAGTCCTGACCTCAAATGATCTGCCTGCTTTGGCCTCCCAAAGTGCTGGGATTACAGGTGTGAGCCACCGTGCTCAATCTGAGAATCATTTTCTTAGGATTGATTCCTAGAAGTAATTGGGTCAAAGTGAGGCAGGAGTCAGGAGTCCACTCCTGAAGTGGAGTGCTGACACTGAAGCAAATTGAGGACTAGTTAAAATAGAGACTGGGTGGAAGCAGCTTTCCGTAAAACATGCCCTGTCGGTGTGCCATGTCAGTTTACCACTACCATTGCAACACGCAGAAGTTACTGTCCCTTTCCATGACAATGACCCAGTGACCTGGAAGTTACCACCGCTTTACTAGAAATTTCTGCATAACCTGCCCCTTAATTTGCATTTAATAAAAAGTGATATAAATATGACAGCAGACCTGCCTTTGAGCTGCTACTCTGAGCATAGTGTCTATGGGGTATCCCTGCTCCACAAGAAGCAGTACCTCTGCTGCTGCTGAATATCGCCACTTCAATAAAAGTGGCTAACTCCTCCAGCTCACCTTCAATAAAAGTGGCTAACTCCTCCAGCTCACCCTTCAATAAAAGTTGCTGTCTGGCCAGGCGCGGCGGCTCATGCCTGTAATCCCAGCGTGGGATTTGGGAGGCCGAGGCAGATAGATCACACGGTCAGGAGTTCGAGACCAACCTGACCAATATGGTGAAATCCCATCTCTACTAAAAATACAAAAATAGCCGGGTGCGGTGGCTCATGCCTGTAATTACAGCACTTTGGGAGGCCCAGGTAGGTGGATCACTAGGTCAGGAGATCAAGACCATCCTGGCCAACATGGTGAAACTCTATCTTGACTTAAAAAAAAAATAAATTAGCTGGGTGTGGTGGTGTGTGCCTATAGTCCCAGCTACTCATGGAGGCTCAAGCAGGAGAATCGCTTGAACCCAGGAGGTGGAGGTTGCAGTGAGCCAAGATCACACCACTGTACTCCAGTCTGGGAACAAAGCGAGACTCCATCTCAAAAAATTTTTAAAAATTAAAAAAAAAAAAAGTTGCTGTGTCACACCCCCAGCTTGCCCTTGATTTCTTTCCTGGGCAAAGCCAAGAACCCTCCCAGGCTAAGTCCCAATTTGGGGGCTTGCCTGCCTTGCATCAAAATGGGAGGGGCCAGGCCGGGCACTCCGTCTCAAAAAAAAAAAAAAGGGGGGGGGGAGGGGCCAACATCTGTAAAATTCTTCAAGCATACTGCCAGTATTTTTCCCACAGTTTGAGCAACATTATGAATTATTATATTTCAAAAAGGTCTTTAGGCTGGGCAGAGTGTCTCATGCCTGTAAATCCCAGCACTTTGGGAGGTCAAGGTGGAAAGATTGCTTGAGGCCAGGAGTTTAAGACCAGCCTGGGCAATACAGTGAGATTTTGTCTTTACAAAAAATTAAAAATTAGCTGAGCATGGTGGTGCTTGCCTTCTTGGGAAGCTGAAGTGGGAGGCTCACCTTAGCCTAGGAGGTGGAGGCCACAGTGAGCCAAGATCACGCCATTGCACTCCAGCCTTGGTGACAAAGTGAGATCATATCTCAAAAGAAAAAGAAAGGGCAAAGATATAAAGATTGATTGATTGATTGATTGATTCAATGGAATCTTGCTCTGTCACTCAGGCTGGAGTATAGTGGCGCAATCTCAGCTCACTGCAACCTCCACCTCCCGAGTTCAAGCAATTTTCTTGCCTCTGCCTCCTGAATAACTGGGATTACAGGCACCTGCCACCACACTCGGCTAATTTTTTGTATTTTTAGTAGAGATGGGGTTTCACCATGTTGGCTAGGCTGGTCTCGAACTCCTGACCCTCAAGTGATCCACCCGCCTCGGTCTCCCAAAGTGCTGGGATTACAGGTGTGAGCCACTGCATCCAGCCTTTTCAAAATTTTTTATTTTTATTTTTTAGAGGCAGGGTCTCACTCTGTTGTCAGGCTGGAGTGCAGGGGCACACTCATAGCTCACTGCAGCCTTGAACTCCTGGACTCAAGCAAACCTCCCACATCAGCCTCCCAAAGTGCTAGAATTACAGGCATGAGTCATGACACCCAGCCAAAAATAGAAAGCTTTTAAAAGATACTATAGAAAAATATCTTTATGATTTCAGGATAGAAAAAAAATTTATTAAACTAAACATGCAAAAAGATGCACAAATTGAATCATACTAAAAATTAAAATTTCTGTTTATCAAAATATCATTATGAGAATGATACAAAGTAAGAGGAAATATTTATGAAATAATTAGTAAATGGCTTGTATCCAGAATGTAAAGAACTCCTACCATTTCATAAGAAAATAACTGATAACGGTAGTCCCCCACTTATCCATGGGGGTTACATTTCAAGAACCCAGTAGATGCCCAAAACCACGGATAGTGTCAAACTCTATGTACATGATTGTTTTTCCTATACCTACTACCTATGATAAAGTTTAATTGATCAATTAGTCACACTAGGAGGTTAATAACAATAATAATAAACTAGAACAATTATAACAATATGCCAACATCACAACTTTTGTACTTTGGGGCCATTATGAATTAAAATAAGGGTTACCTAACACAAGCACTGCAAAACCATGACAGTCCATTGGATAACCCAGACAGCTTCTAAGTGACTAACAGATGGGCAGTGTATACAGTGTGGATACCGTGGACAAAGGGACAATTCACATCGCCAGTGGCAAGAATCAGGACAGTGTGAGATTTCATCGCATCACTCAGAATGGCATGCAGTTTAAAACTGATGAATAGTTTACCTCTGGAATTTTTCATTTACTATTTTTAGGTTGTGATTAATTATGGATAATGGAAACCACAGAAAGCCAATCTCTGGATAACGGGGAGACTACTTAAATAGTAAAACTATTACATATAAAATTTTGTGGATATAGCTAAGATAGTATTTGGTGAAAAATCTATAGCAATAAATGCATACATTTTAAAAGAAGACTTGTTAAAAATGGATAAACCATGGATATATTTCAGGAAGTTATTCTCAAAGAAAGAAGATGAAATAATAAATGTGAGAGAAAAAATTCAGGAAATAAAAAACAAACGTACAATAGAATTTTTTTTTTTTTAAATTTTTTTTTAGATAGAGTCTGGCTCTGTTACCCAGTCTAGAGTGCAATGGCATGATCTCGACTCACTGCAACCTCTGCCTCCTGGGTTCAAGCAATTCTCCTGCTTCAGCCTCCTGAGTAGCTGAGATTACAAGCACACACCACCACACCCAGCTAATTTTTGTATTTTTGGTAGAGACAGGGTTTCACCACGTTAGTCAGGCTGGTCTCAAACTCCTGACCTCATGATCTGCCTGCCTCAGCCTCCCAAAAGTGCCGGGATTACAGGCGTGAGCCACCATTCCTGGCCGATAATTTTTTTTTTTTAATATGAAACTTTTTTCTTCCAAAAGACTAATTAAAATGACAAAACTTGGGTGAGCTAACAAAGAAAAAAAGAATAAACAAATAATACTAAGAATGAGGAAGAAGACATTACAAGAGATCACACATACATCTAAAAATTACTAAGAAGATATGAACAACTTATTGCCAATAAAAACATATATATGAAATGAAAAAACTCCCAGAAATAATAATTTACCAAGTGACTCATGAAGAAAGAGAAAATGTGAATAGTCCTATAACTATTAGATATTGAAACCGGCCAGGCATGGTGGCTAATGCCTGCAATCCCAGCACTTTGGGAGGCCTAGGAAAGTGGATCACCTGAGGTCAGGAATTCGAGACCAGCCTGGCCAACATGGTGAAACCCCGTCTCTACTAAAAATACAAAAAATTGGCCGGGCTTGGTGGTGGGTGCCTGTAATCCCAGCTACTTGGCAGCCTGAGGCAAGAGAATCCTTGAACGCAGGAGGTGGAGGTTGCAGTGGCCAAGATTGCGCCATTGCACTCCAGCCTGGGCGACAAGAGCAAGACTCTGTCTCAAAAAAAAAAAAAGATTGAAACCATAATTTAAAATATTCCCACAAAGAAAACTCCAAACCCAGATAGCCTAACCTGTGAATTATATTGAATATTCAAGGGAAAATAAATTCTATTCCTACACAAACTCTTCTAGAAGTTCAGAAGTTTCTGTTCCCAAAGAACTGGTGTTATCTTCCTCAACTTATTTTATAGAGCTAACATGACCCTGGTCCCCAAATCTGACAAGGTCAAAATGGAAAAATTAAAGACTGATCTCCTTTATAAACATAGATATAAAGACCCTAAACAAAGTATTGTTAAAATTTAGCAACATATAAAAAGGATAATACATATGACCATCAGGTTATATTTAAAAAAAAAAAAAATTGGCCAGGTGTGTTGGCTCACACCTGTAATCCCCACACTTTGGGAGGCCGAGGCAGGCGGATCACCTGAGGCTGGGAGCTCGAGACCAGCCTGACCAACATGGAGAAACCCTGTCTCTACTAAAAATACAAAAAATTAGCCAAACTTGGTGGTGCATGCCCGTAATCCCAGCAGCTCGGGAGGCTGAGGCAGGAGAGTCGCTTGACCCCCGGAGGAGGAGGTTGTGGTGAGCTGAGATCACATTATTGCACTCCAGCCTGGGCAACAAGAGTGAACCTGTCTCAACAAAACAAAACAAAACAAAACAAAAAAGTTAATGTAATTTATCATATTAACAGATTAAAGGACTACAGTTATCTCAATGGATGCAGGAAAAGTATTTTATGAAACTCAACATTGAATTAAATGAATTTTTTCCTTTTTTTTTTTTTTTT
>NW_016805277.1:1167743-1183676 GCF_001698545.2 Rhinopithecus bieti | reverse complement strand
TTTTTTTTTTTTTTTTTTTTTTTTTTGTTTTTTTTGGTGAGGGAGTCTCGCTCTGTCACCCAGGCTGGAGTGCAGTGGCCGGATCTCAGCTCACTGCAAGCTCCGCTTCCCGGGCTCACGCCATTCTCCTGCCTCAGCCTCCCGAGTAGCTGGGACTACAGGCGCCTGCCACCTCACCCGGCTAGTTTTTTGTAGTTTTTTTTTAGTAGAGACAGGGTTTCACTATGTTAGCCAGGATGGTCTTGATCTCCTGACCTTGTGATCTGCCCGTCTCGGCCTCCCAAAGTGCTGGGATTACAGGCTTGAGCCACCGCGCCCGGCCGAGACAGAATCTTGCTCTTTGCCCAGGCTGGAGTGCAGTGGCACAATCTTGGCTCACTGCAACTTCTGCCTCCCAGGTTCAAGCGACTGCCTCAGTCTCCCGAGTAGCTGGGACTACAGGTGCCTGCCACCATGCCTGGCTAATTTTTGTATTTTCAGTAGAGACGGGGTTTCACAATGTTGGCCAGGCTGGTCTCGAACTCCTGACTTCAAGTGATCCTCCTGTCTCGGCCTCCCAAGGTGCTGGGATTACAGGCGTGAGCCACCATGCCCAGCCTTGAATAATTTTTTGTTGGTGGTGGTGTTTTTGGTTTTTTTTTTTTTTTGAGACAGAGTCTCGCTCTGCCGCCCAGGCTGGAGTGCAGTGGCGCGATCTCGGCTCACTGCAAGCTCCGCCTCCCGGGTTCACGCCATTCTCCTGCCTCAGCCTCCCGAGTAGCTGGGACTACAGGCGCCTGCCACCATGCCTGGCTAATTTTGTATTTTCAGTAGAGACGGGGTTTCACAATGTTGGCCAGGCTGGTCTCGAACTCCTGACTTCAAGTGATCCTCCCGCCTCGGCCTCCCAAAGTGCTGGGATTACAGTCGTGAGCCGCCACGCCCAGCCTGAATAATTTTTTAAAAGTCACTTTTATCAAACTGGAAATGTAAAGAAGCTTTCTTGATCATATAAAGGCTGTCTTTTAAAAAATAACTGAAGCAGGCATTATACTTCGTAGTGAAACAATGAAAGTTTTCCCTTTGAAAACTGGAACAAAACAGAGATATTCATTACTATCGTTTTTATTTATTTATTTATTTTTTTTGAGACTCCCATCTCGCCCTGACGCCCGGGCTGGAGTGCAATGGGCGTGATCTCCGCTCCCTGCAAGCTCTGCCTCCTGGGTTAGCGTGCAATGGCGTGATCTCCACTCACTGCACGCTCCTGGGCTGGAGTGCAATGGCGTGATCTCTGCTCACTGCAAGCTCCGCCTCCTGGGTTGGAGTGCAATGGCGTGATCTCCACTCACTTCAAGCTCCTGGGCTGGAGAGCAATGGCATGATCTCAGCTCACTGCAAGCTCCGCCTCCCGGGTTCACGCCATTCTCCTGCCTCAGCCTCCTGTGTAGCTGGGACTACAGACGCGTGCCACCATGCCCGGCTAAGTTTTTGTATTTTTAGTAGAGACGGGATTTCACTGTGTTAGCCAGGGTGGTCTTGGTCCCCTGACCTCGTGATCCACCCGCCTCGGCCTCCCAAAATGCTGGGATTACAGTCATGAGCCACCGCGCCTGGCTTCATTACTACCACTTATTTTTAACATTATGCTAGCGGTTCTGGCCATCACAGTAAAAAAAAAAAAAAAAAAAAAAGGAAAAGAAAAGAAAAAGAAAAGAGGGGCCGGGCGCGTTGGTTCCTGCGCATAATCCCAGCATTTATAATCCTAGCACTTTGGGAGGTCAAGGCAGGGGGATCACTTGAGATCAGGAGCTGGAGACCAGCCTGGCCAGCATGTTGAAACCCCACCTCTACTAAAAATACAAAAATTAGCTGGGTATGGTGGCAGGTGCCTGTAATCCCAGCTACTTGGGAGGCTGAAGCAGGAGAATCACTTGAACCCAGGAGGCAGAGGTTGCAGTGAGCCGGGATCACACCACTGCACTCAAACCTGGGTGACAGAATAAGACTCTGTCTCATAAATAAATAAATAAAAGGAATAAGATTGTAAAAAAAAAAAAAGAAAAGAAAACAAAAATTATAGATGTTATGATTGTATAGTGAAGGAATTTTTAAATCTACAATTAGAATTAATCTATAATTCATCAAGTTTCCTGGACTCCAAAAAAATCAATATACAAAATCAATATATTTAACAGCAACAAAGGGAAAATTATCTTTTAAAAGGATAGTCTTCATAATATAATTTTAAAATACCAAATTATTCGGAATTTAGTAAAAGTTGAATAAGTCTGTGATGCAGAAAAATATATATTATTGACAGAAACCAAAGAAGATCTCAGTAAATAGTGTAATATATGATGTTCATGGATTTGAAAACTCAATATTGCAAACATTGTCAGTTCTTCTCAAAGTGATATACAGACTCAAGTGATTTCTAATAAAAACCCATGTAGCTAGGCACAGTGGCTCACATGAGTCTGTAATCCCAGCACTTTGGGAGGCTGAGGTGGGAGGATCGCTTGAGCCCAGGAATTCGAGACCAGCTGAGCAACATGATGAAATCACATCTCAGATCTCTACAAAACATATAAAATTATCTGGGCATGGTGGCACACACCTGACGTTCCAGGTACTCAGGAGGATAAAGTAGAAGGATCACCTGAGCCCAAGAGTTCAAGGCTGTAATGAGTTATGATCATGCCACTGCACTCCAGCCTGAGTGACAGAGCAAGATGGACTTTTTTGTAGAACTTGGTAAGATAATTTTTACATTTACATGGACATGCAAAGGGCCAAGAAGAGCTAGGTCACTACAGAGGAAGAATGAAATTAAAGAAATTGCTCTATTGGGGCCGGGCACGGTGGCTCAAGCCTGTAATCCCAGCACTTTGGGAGGCCGAGAGGGCGGATCACGAGGTCAGGAGATCGAGACCATCCTGGCTAATACGGTGAAACCCTGTGTCTACTTAAAATACAAAAAACTAGCCGGGCGACGAGGCGGGCGCCTGTAGTCCCAGCTACTCGGGAGGCTGAGGCAGGAGAATGGCGTAAACCCGGGAGGCGGAGCTTGCAGTACGCTGAGATCCGGCCACTGCACTCCAGCCTGGGTGGCAGAGCAAGACTCCGTCTCAAACAAAAAAAAAAAAAAAAAAAGAAATTGCTCTATTAAATTACTATAAAGCTGTTGTAATTAAGAGGGGATGGCATTGATTTGGGGATGGGCAATAAGCCCAATGGAAAAGAGATGAGATCACAGAAATAGACCCACACATATTTAGATACTTGATGTACGACAGAGCTAGCACTATATAGCAGTGGCAAAAAGACTCTCAATAAACTTTGCTGGTACATCTGAGTATCCATATGTGAATATAATGAAATTGGACCCCTAACTCACACCACACCTCAAAATCAACTCCAGTGTCATATGGCCCTAAATATAAAAGACAAAATCACAAAGCTTTAAAGTAATAATGTAGAAGAATCTTTTCATAGTCTTGGATTTTAAAAGTTTTCTTAAGCAAGGCACAAAAAATAATATCACAAAAGAAAGATGGACAAAATTAGGAATATCTGATAATCAAAAGACAACATTGAGTGAAAGGCCAGTCACAGAGTAGTAGAAGATAATTGCAACAGATAAAACTGACAAAAGGCTAGTTGCTACAATATACACAGAATTCATATCAGTTATGATAAAAGACAGGCAATCCAGCAGAAAAATGGGCAAAAGATAGGAACTTTGCAAAAAAGAAATCCAAAAGTCAGTAACATAAAAATGTGATCGGCCGGGCGCGTGGCTCAAGCGCTGTAATCCCAGCACTTTGGGAGCGAGACGGGCGGATCACAAGGTCAGGGAGTTCGAGACATGCGGCTGGCTAAACCGGTGAAACGCGCTGTCTCTATACTAAAAAATACAAAAAGGCTAGCCGGGCGAGGTGGGGCTGGCGGGCCTTGTAGTCGCCAGCTACTCGGAGGAGGCTGAGGCAGGAGAATGGGCGTGACCGGGAGGCGGAAGCTTTGGCAGTCGGCTGCGATCTGGCCACTGCAGCTCGCAGTCTGGGTGACAAGAGCGAGACTCGTCTCAAAAAAAAAAAAAAAAAACAAAAAAAAAGTGATCAAACTTCTTTAAGTAATGTGGGAAAGGTAAAATAAAAGCTATTGAGTAGCTACTACACACTTACAAACTGACGCAAAAATTTAAAATTTTTGACAATTCAAGTTGTTTAAGCAAAACATTCAATTCATGTAAATTTATACAAACTTGTACAACTACTTTAGAATACAGTTCAGCATTATCCAATTAAGCTGAAAATAACATACTCTATGCCCCAGCAATTCCGCTCTTAGATAAATATGCTACAGAAAAGTGAGCTTATGTGCATCAGGAAACATGGACAAGAATGTTCATAGAAGCATTGTTTGTAGTAGTCCTGTCATAGGTCAGGTTCTCAGGAAACGTGCTGGGATAGAGTTTTGGGTACAAGATATTTATTGATTTATTTATTTTTATTATTTATTTATTTTTGAGACGGAGTTTCGCTCGTTGCCCAGGCTGGAGTGCAATGGCATGCTCCCGGCTCACTGCACCTCCACCTCCCAGGTTCAAGGGATTCTCCTGCCTCAACCTCCCTAGTAGCTGGGATTACAGGCATGTGCCACCACGCCCAGCTAATTTTGTGTTTTTAGTAGAGATGGGGTTTCTCCATGTTGGTTAGGCTGGTCTCAAACTCCCGACCTCAGGTGATCCGCCTGCCTCGGCCTCCCAAAGTGCTGGGATTACAGGCATGAGCCACGGCACCCAGCCTAAGATACTTATTAAGGATCAACATTGATATGGTTTGGATATTTGTCTCCTTCAAATATCATGTTGAAATGTGACCCCCAGTGCTGGATATGGGCCTAGTGGGAGGCATCGGGTCACAGGGCTGATCCCTTATGAATGGTTTGGTGCCCTCGCTGTAGTAATGAGTGGTGATGAGTTCACAGGAGAGCTGGTTGTTTAAAGGAACCTGTTACTTCCTCCTCTCTTGCTCTGTCTCTTGCCATGTGACACACCTGTTCCCCCTTTGCCTTCCGCCATGAGTGGAAGCTTCCTGAGGTCCTTCCATAAAGTAGATGCTGGCAGCATCATGCTTCATGTACAGCCTGCAGAATGGTGAGCCAAATAAGCCTACTTTTCTTTTTTTCCTTTTTTTTCCTGCTCCTTTCCCTCTGCCTCTTTTCTTTCTTTTCTCTTTTCTTTTTTTTTTTTCTTTTTTTGAGATGGAGTTTTGCTCTTGTTGCCCAGGCTAGAGTGCAATGGTGCAATCTCAGCTCACTGCAAACTCCTTCTCCTGGGTTCAAGCGATTCTCCTGCCTCAACCTCCCAAGTAGCTGGGATTACAGGCACCCACCACCACGCTGGGCTAATTTTTGCATATTTAGTAGAGACAGAGTTTCACAGTGTTGGCAAGGTTGGTCTTGAACTCCTAACCTCAGGTGATCTGACCACCTAGGCCTCCCAAAGTGCTGGGATTACAGGCGTGAGCCACCGCACCCGGCCCTCTTTTCTTAATAAATTACCCAGTCTCGGGGATTCCTTTATAGTAACACAAACAGACTAATACAAACATCTATGAAGGGAAGGGAGAAAAAGCAGGATTGGGCAGAAGTTAAAACTGTGATGCAGGCCTAATGAAGCCCAAGTCAGGCTGGCAGGGAACTCTGGCACAAATAGTGTGCATCTGAGTTGTCCTGTGTTGGATGAAAATGGCCCAGCCTCCATTCATTTGCTTTCATTAGATACTAGATGCAAGGTGCACTGGAAAGGATATGATGTTGGGCAAGGCAGCTCTCTGCAGCTCAGGTGGACCCCAAAGAAGCTGTCATCTGAAGGTTTCTGCTGATCACACCCCCTACAACTGGACAGCAAATCCTTCCTTGAAGAGGGATCTGAGTGACATATCTCTGTGTCTACCACAGGGCCCAAACTGGAAACAACATAAATGTCTATCAAGTGAAGAAAGGTTAAATTCTGCTGTGTTCACATAATATACTCATAATCCCCTAGTGTCTCCTTGTGCCACCTGATCAGTCACTATAGGTTGGTCTTTTTTCTAGAATCATATATTCATGGAACTATATAGTATATACTAATTATTTTGAGGCTTATCTATGTTGTTGTATGTAACAGCAGTTCATTCCTTTTTGTTGTTGAACAGTATTCCATTATCTGGATATATGGTAGTTTGTTTTTCCACTATCTTGTTGATAGACATTTGGATTATTCCCAGTTTGGGGCTGTTATAAATAAAGTTACTATGAACAATGTGTACGAATCTTTGTGTGGACATATGCTTTCATTTCTCTTTGGTAAATACCTAGGAATGGAATGTCTGGGTCATATGATAGGTATATATTTATCTTTTTAAGAAATGATCTAAGTGTTTTCCGAAGTGGTCGTTCCATTTTGCATTCTCATGGGCAGTATATGAGAGAGTTCCTGTTGTACCCTTGCTGGACTCCATCTTTGCCAGTACTTGATTTGGTCAGTTATTTTATTGTTTTTTTTTGTTTGTTTTGAGATGGAGTCTCACCCTGTCGCCCAGCCTGGAGTGCAGTGGCATGATCTTGGCTCACTGAAACCTCCGCCTCCTGGGTTCAAGCAATTCTCCTGCCTCAATCTCCCAAGTAGCTGGGATTACAGGTGCATGCCACCACACCCTGCTAATTTTTGTATTTTTAGCAGAGACAGGGTTTCACCATATTGGCCAGGCTTGTCTCAAACTCCTGACCTTAGGCGATCCACCCACCTTGGCCTCCCAAAGTGCTGGTATTACAGGCGTGAGCCACCACGCCTAACCTGGTCAGTTATTTTAAATTCTAGCTCTTCTAAGGGGCATGTAGTTTTAATTTGTAGTTCCCTAATGACAAACTGTGTTGAGCATGTATTTATTTGCCATCTAAATATATTTCATTGATGAGGTGCATATTCAAGTCTTTTGCCCATTTTTCAGTTGGGTTATCTTTATATTGAGTTTTAAGATATATGTTTTACAAATTTTTTTTTCCAGTCTGTGGCTTGCCTTTCATAATAGCTCTTAATTTTGATGATGCCCAATTTATCTATTTTTATAGTTTTTGCTCTTTGTAGCCTATTTAAGAAGTCTTTGCCAAACCCAAGATCACTAAGATTTTCTGCTGTTTCCTTCTAGAAGTTTGATAGTTTTAGCTCATACATGTAGGCCTATGATCCATATCAAGTTAGTGTTTTTTATCTGGCATAAGAGTCAAGGTTCATTATGTTGCATATGGCTATACAATTGTTCCAGCACCATTTGTTGGGGAAAAATTGTTCACTCCCCATTGAATTGCATTAGTAGCATTTGTTGAAAATCTATTGACCATATATATGAGTGTTCTATCTTTATACCAACACTACATTTTGACAGTTTTTAATTCACATGAATTCATTTAGTATGAGATCTGAAGTAAAGATCTGGATTGATTTTGTCCCCATTAGTTAACCAATTGTCCCTGCAAAAAAAAAAAAAAAAAAAGTCACGTTTCTTATCCCTACTATTTTGAAGCCCAAGTTTACTACAGATTTATTATGCCATATGAGTCTATTTCTGGACAATTATTATTATTATTATTTTTTTTTTTGAGACGGAGTCTCGCTCTGTCACCCAGGCTGGAGTGCTGTGGCCGGATCTCAGCTCACTGCAAGCTCCGCCTCCCGGGTTCTCGCCATTCTCCTGTCTCAGCCTCCCCGAGTAGCTGGGACTACAGGCGCCGCCACGTCGCCCGGCTAGTTTTTTGTAGTTTTTAGTAGAGACGCGGTTTCACCGTGTTAGCCAGGATGGTCTCGATCTCCTGACCTCGTGATCCGCCCGTCTCGGCCTCCCGAAGTGCTGGGATTACAGGCTTGAGCCACCGCGCCCGGCCTGGACAATTATTTTTTATTGATGTGTCTGTGGCCTAGTATTAGTTCTGTGAAGAGACCTTTTTTTTGGTGGGGGCAAGGGTCAAAGTCTTGCTTTGTCACCCAGGCTGGAGTGCAGCGGCATAATCTTGGCTCACTGCAGCCTTCGCCTCCCGGGTACTAGTAATTCTCGTGTCTCAGCCTCCCAAGTAACTGGGATTACAGGCATGTGCTACAATGCCTGACTAAATTTTGTATTTTTAGAACAGATGGGGTTTCACCATGTTGGCCAGGTTGGTTTTGAACTCCTGACCTCAGGTGATCTCCTGACCTCCCAGAGTGCTGGGGTTACAGGCGTGAGCCGCTGAGCCTGGCCTGAGTTTTAGCATACCTACCTGGGAATAAGGAGGGAGCCAGAACCCCACCTGCTCTAAAAAGACTGCCCCTCCTCAGACCTTCACAGCACCATCATCAGCAGGAGTGAAAAACCCCTCCACTTGCCAACAAGCCCAGCCTTGGGCCCCTCAGACCCTTTTATCTCTGTTCACATCAGTCCCCACAGGAGGCCCAGAACACTCAGGTAGCCTGCACCCCAGGACTTGAAGCCCTACTGGATGCTCTATTTTGCTTTTCTGACCTCATCTCCCTACCCCATCTCTAGAAATCCTTTCATGGGACTCTCTGAAACTCACCAGTATGGTCCCATATTGTCAGTCCCATTTCTTAATGTCCCCTTCACTTTCTTGCTTTAATGGAAACTGCCTCTCTTGTGTGGATTCTGTTCCCTCTGCAGCCTCTTAAGAGGTGGCTATTTTCCCTCTGTGGCCCTTGTGGCCCTGGGTCTAGGGGTGAGGAGGTGCCCATTTTGCTTCTCAGTGCCACTTCTAGACAGTTTGCTGCCCTCTTTAGAAACACCCACATTTGAATGTCATGCTGTCAGACAAGATCACTGTTATTCCTCCTTTTTGTAGTAATGTAATTTACAAAGCCCTGGGTCACTTCCCTCATTCCTTGAGGATGTTTGTTCCTGGCTCCCAGTCCCTGTCTCCCACCCTACTCTTGCTGCAGTTTTTGATGTGAGCATTCATGTAGATGTACCTGCCTCTCAGGCCCTTGACCTCCTCTCCATGATCTTGGCTTCCCTAGTACCTCAGCCTCTGCTCCCATAGCCAGATTTTGAACCCGTCATTATCTGTCAATGCAATCCCTTCATCATCTCAATTTCATGCATCTCACACTCCAGTAAACACTGCCTTGCTCTCCAGCTCACTACCCGCAGGACCCCAAGTCCAGCAATTCCTCCTGGAACCTACTGCTTCAAGCAAATATTCACCGTTCCTCATCCTCATAGTGCCTCCCTTCCCTCCTTACCCAGCCTGGAGTTCATGATCCAATACTACACTCTCCCCCTGGCCACAGTAGTCACTTGGCAAAATCACAACCTCAGTTAAATTCAACCGTATGCCCCCTCCACCTGTGCACCCCCAGGCTGACCAGAACTGAAGAAAATCTCATAACTGGGCTGACCAGTCTCACTTTAAATTAATGGCCACAACCCTCCCTGAGTGAGCCCTAACAGCTGCCCAGCAATCCTACTACATTTCCAAGCCTATTCACACCCCCTCTCCTAGACGACTGCTTCACACCTCCTCTTCCACCTCATTCTCAGCTGACAACCTCTTCCGATTTTGCTAAGAAAATAGAAGCTCTCAGAAGAGAAGTTCCACAGGCCCCACCACTACTCCCCCACCCACCCGCATCTGTGCCCTCCACTTTGCCTGCCATCCCACTGACACGGGCGAGCCGTCCGTGCTCCTATTTCAGGGCAGCCCCTTTTCGTGCACCAGATGCCATCCCCTCCCACCTACTCAAAGACTTCATGCCAACACCTAGCCCCCTTCTCACCACAACATCAAATTTCCCTCTCTCCAGGATCATTTTCGTCAGCACACAAAAAAGCTGCAATTCTTCTCAAAGAAAGCCCTCCTCTTGACCCTATTTCTTCTCTCCTCTTTACGGCATAACTCCTAGAAAGAATTCACTCTTTGCTGCCTTCAACTCCTCTCTTCCCTTGCTTCTTTTTCTCCCCCCGCTCCCATCAGGGCGCCACCACTACAGCAGAACTGCCCTTTCAAGGACTCTCCACGTTAGATGCAGCGGGCAATCATCGGACCTCACCTTCCTTGCACGTCCGTAGCGTGGAAGAGGCCTCTCCTCCCTGGTGTCAGGCTCGCATCTCTGTCTCCAATTTCCCTCCTACGTCTCTAGTTGCCTCTTCTCTGTCTCCTCGCTGACACCCCCTCACCCCCAAGGCTCAATCCTTGGACCTCCTCTTGTCTCTCATCTACACTCACTGCCTTCATCATCTCCTGCAGAGTCCTGGCTTTAAAGGCCATTCAGTTGCTGACAATTTCCACCTGGATATCCCTGGCCTAAACCTTTTTCTAAATTCCAACTCCTATTGTTTCTAGCCAGTCTCTTGAAGCTGAGTCATGGCCGCCCCCTTCCAATCAGTTTCAGCTGGCCAACTCCCCGCTGTCCATAACTGGCCTGCTTTCAGGTAGACATTTGAATTCTGAACCCCAATCCAGAGGGTAAAAATTAAGACCTTTCCTCTGTACAGGCCTATAGGGTGAGGGCAGTGGGTCAGTGGACACTGTGGGCTGGGTGGTTCATGCTCCACTCTGGGCTGGCTGAGCCAGCCTGGTGTGGTCACTGTGGCTGCATCTCCGTACCTCACAAGTGTATGAGTGCCTGCCCCTTGGCACCTGTGTAGTCTGCCTGCCCTGTGTCTTCTTCCTGCCTTCCTCCACAGGTGAAGTGGCACAGTAACGCATTCCAGGAGAACATCACTGAGGGCCCCAATTGTGAGGACACTGGCCATCAATCTCGGAGCCTCCACACCAAGCTGTGATTCTCTCACTTCTGGACTTCATAGCCTTCTGAGACTGCACTGGGGAGAACAGTCAAGTGGAGAGCTTTGTAAGGCCACTCTGGCTCCTCACCCACTTTCTCCGGGCTCACTCTTCTGAAGTCATAGCTGACCTAAGCAACCCACCCTGTGTTTTTAAGGTGGGTTACATTCCCCCAAGCCCAGGAACTACAAATGGGAGGCCAGGAGTGCTGTATGCTGCAGCCGGAGGTGTCTGTGCTCCAAAAAGTCTTCTGAGTGGGCTTCTCAGCAGTGGATGGGAACGTAGGGCAGTCTTCCCCTCCCTACACCACTCAAAACTGCAATTTTACAAACCAAGAATTAAAGCCTGGAATACTCAGTGTCCTGCGGTCTCCCAAAGTGGGAGGATCCTAAAGCAGGACAGGCTTCCCTTAGAAGCCAGGCATATTGGCAGGAGGTACCTGGGTAAACAAGCAATCTTGGGGCAATGTTAATCTGCTTTTTCCTCTTCTTCAGTGTCTGGCTGAGTCTAAATTGAATTATTAATCTCGTCCTGTGTGCCCGTGTCACTTTTCCAGACAACCAGTTTATTCATGACTCGCCCACTATCAATTTCAACATGCAATTTGCAATGAAATTTGACTGATCAGCAATACCATAATTAGTTGCAAATGTCTGTGCTTGTATTTGTTTGGTGTAGGGGCTTTTTCATTAAAGTGACGGAGGCCCACAAACACCATGACTTTGCTCTGGGACACAGGACTTGCAGCGGTTATGTCAGGGCCAGGGATAGAGCACTGGCAAAGAGATTGTGGGAACTTGAAGTTGCAGCACCAGTGGTTGTGTTGTCATCTTTACAGTCCTGTGTTCACCAAGAGTCATCTGGGTTGGGCAAATGGTGACATGTGTAATCCATGAGGAAGAAAAGAACTGGAGTTACCCTGTGTGGCCTCTCCCTTAAATCTCCCCAGATCCTGCTGGCACACCTCCAGTAAGAGGGGGCTTCCTACCTGGTGAGGCAGCTCCCCTTCTGAGAAAGTTCTTCCTTGCCTGGGCTCCCACTTGCCTGTTGTAGGTCTGTCCCACCCAGTCTAGGGTTCTGGTTTTAACTCAGAAATTATCACATTGCATGAGCTTGGGCCAGTCTCTAAGCCTCAGCTTATTCATCTGAAAAAAAAGTTGTCCTACCTCAAGGATTTCTAACTGCAAGTAACAGAAGATGACTTTTAACTTAAGTAGATTGACTAATTGACTTAAGGAGAAAAATAATAAAGATATTGGGCAGCTCAGAGAATCTCTGGACAGAGCAGAAAAGCAGACCCAGGGACTACACAGCAATGAGCAAGGCCCCAGGGTTTAGTCAGGACCTTGCTGCCATCACGGTCATCACGAACACCATGCTCTAGACTCTGCAGGTTAGCCTGCTACACCCACAGTAACCATCAAGGAGGGTTCTCTGTGTTCATTGCTCCTGGGGTTGCTAGCTCCTGGGTTAGTCTGGAGCCCACGTGGTTGGTTGTGAGAGCCTAGGTCTTGTGCCCTTACCTAGCCACTGGGAGGCTGGCAAAAGAGTACACATGGCACTTTCAGCCTCTACAGAGGGAAATGGGCTCTGTCTCAGAGTGAGGGTAATTTCCCAACACAGGAAGAGGGCTCAGATCCTGGGTAGCCAAAAGAAAGAACAAAGAATCAAATAAGATATACATGTTAAAGAGATTTCAAAATATATTAAGCTTGGGGGCTGGAAGCCATGGTTCACACCTGGAATCCCAGCACTTTGGGAGGCCGAGGCAGGAGGATCACTTGAGGCCAGGAACTGAAGGTTGGAGTGAGCTATGATCATGCCACTGCACTCCAGCCTGGGCAACAGAGCAAGACCCTGTTTGGAAGGAATGAAAGAAGGAAGGAAGGAAAGAAGGAAGGAAGGAGAGAAAGAAAATGTCAAGCTCTACATACCTTAAAAAAAAGAAAGAAGAGAGAGAATATCAAGCTCTACGCACCTGCCAAACATTATTCTTATTCATTCATAAGTGTTTCTGCAGATATGAAGAGGACAAAGTTGTGGTCCTTGCCCTCAAAGAAAACACAGTACATTCAGGGAGTAAGAAGGTATGGGTCAGATGACCCCTGTTCCAGGCAGAGGGTGATGACTCTGTGGATTCAGAGTGCCCAGATTACATGGTGATTAACTATGAAATACCAGGTCTCAGAGGGGTGGGCAGTATCTGGAGGCTTCCGGGACAGCCCGACATTTTCTTGGAGTTGGGTGGTAAGTCCTATGTCCTCTGTATCCTGTGCATCAGTACACTGATGTCCTGTATAGACCCAGACCAGAGGAATCCTGCCCATACATGACTGTTCCCTGTTGATAGCTGTTGTCGTTTCTCTGCTTAGTACCCATTCCCCCTCTGGTAATAGCATCCCAATTTTACCTGGGGAACTACTCTTGTGCCTGAACAGATTGCTCTATTTGTGCCAAATTCATTCCAACTGTGTAACTGGCTTAGCTCAGAACTGCTGGGGGATTGTACTTGCAGCTCATGTACTTCAGGTGGAATTAATTCCCTGGCGTGAGAATCGCAGATGATTCAAGCCTGGTCAATCAGAGTTTTATAGTGCATTATGCACCATGCAGAGTTGCATGGTGGTTGGTTTAGGGATGGGAATGGGACCCAAGCCAAACCATGAGGTCCAATCAGAGCTAATATCAGATATCCAAGTGGACAGAAAAAGATGCTCTTTTTTCTCCTGGACTTGGAGATGTGAGAGTGTCAGCAGCTGCCAGCAGCTGTCTTGCCACCAGGGTCTGAGAACAAGGCAACTCTAAAGAAAGCAGAAGTGAAAAATGGCCTGGTCCACTGACATTTTTGAGCCCCTGGATCAAACTATGCCTGAAGCCCCAGAATAATTCCATTATGTAAACAAACACATAAATAGGTCTCTTTTGCTTAAACCAGTTTGGATAAGTTTAATATCACTTGCAGCTAAAAATGTTCTAATTGGTTCTCACCCACACACCCTGTCAAAGCACCAGCCCAGAGCCAAGTCTTTGGGAATGTCCGCAATGAAATCACCAGAGGGTCTTCTCTCTGGTCCAATAGTTCTTCAGAGCTCCGCAGTAAGGCAAGTCTCCCACTACCCTCCCACTATACAAATGAGAAGACAGAGGGTCAACTGACCAATGGCCAGCGCTATTCAGCAGCAATCTAGAGACCAGGTCTCTGGATGAAGGAACTCTGCTACCATTCCCCAACCTCACCAAAGCTCAGGAATAAGCCCATGGAAGCCAGTCTGGGGAGGTTCAGCCTGGAAATAGCCTGATCATATGGCTGGGGCAATGGCTGATAGGGATATCTGGTCAAGTACATTTGTTGTCTATGTGGAGCTGAAGAAACTAACCTGGGTCTATTACGAAATATTTCCTGGGTAAGCACAGGCCCAGCAAAAAAGAAATAAATAACTATTTCCTGGCATCATGGTGATACTGAAGCTGAGAGCCCCTACCCATTCTTGGCCCTGGACTCCTCAAAGACAGTCTCCAGGGAAACCAGTCCCTCACAACAATGATCCAGAACCCAAGGGGGCCATGGGTACTGGTTGACCTTCATTGCTCACACCAGTGAATAGCAAACTAACCACGATTCTTGCCCTTAATGTCCAGCCCTTCAAACTGATGGAAAGAATTACCCAAACCTCAAGGGAGCCACTCTCTTTCCCAAGGAAAATACAGAGGCGAGTTTCTATTAGAGATGCAGTCAGCTCCGTCCCTTCTAGGGGTTGAAGACCTAGGACAGGGAGACTGACATGAGGTCCCACGAATTAGAAGCATCTCAGAAAGGGACCAGATGGGGATTTTCCCTGGACTCACTGAAAACAGCCTGCCAATCCCCCAGCAGTTCTCAGCTAAGTCAGTTACACAGGTGGAATGAATTTGGCACAAGTAGAGAGATCTGTTCAGGCACAGGGGCGCTGGGTTATGTTGTTGTTTTCTCTGTGCCTATGCTTTCCCAAGCACTGGTTATATTTGCAGCACCATGTGATAATGTTAGCATCATATTGGAGCCTCATTGTTTTCCTCCATTATTAGAAAAATAGTCTTCCTGTCCAGGCGAGGTGGCTCATGCCTGTAATCCCAGTACTTTGGGAGGCCGAGGTGGGCAGATCGCTTGAGTCCAGGAGTTCAAGACCAGCCTGGGCAATATGGCGAAACCCCGTCTCTACAAAAAAAATTAGCCAGGTGTGGTGGCACATGCCTGTAATCCCAGCTACTTAGGAGGCTGAGACAGCAGAATCGCTTGAACCCAGGAGGCGGACGGAGGTTGCAGTGAGCCGAGATCATGCTGTTGCACTCTAGCCTGGGCACCAAAGCAAGACTTGGTCTCAAAAAAAAAAAAAAAAAAGAGAAATAGGCTTTTTGGCCAAATGAGGTGGCTCATGCCTATAATCCCAGCACCTTAGGAGGCTGAGGCGGGCTTGAGTTCATGAGTTCAAGATCAGCTTGACCAGTCCCAACTATTTGGGAGGCTGAGGCAAGAAGATCACTTGAGCCCAGGAGGCAGAGGCTGCAGTGAGCCGAGATTGCACCACTGCACTCCAGCCTGGGCTATAGAGTGAGACTCTGTCTCAACAAACAAAAACAAAACAAAACAAAACAAAAAAAAGAGAGAGAGAGAGAGAAAAAAATTGGCTTCCCAGGATGGTCCCTGAAGGGGTGGCCTGCCCCTCCACACTTGTGGGTGTTTCTCGTTAGGTGGAACGAGAGACTTGAGAAAAGGAATAAGACACAGAGACAAAGTATAGAGAAAGAAAAGCAGGGCCCAGGGGACCGGTGCTCAACTTACAGGCGGTTTTCTCCTTGCTCAGTAAACAAAGCACACAATGGGTTTTACCCGGAGATGTTCCATTGCCCAGGGACGGGCAGGATTTTAACCAGCAAGCTGCCTTCAGGTACTTGTTTAACAAAGACACATCCTGCACAGCCCAATATCCATTAAACCTTGAGTCACCACAGCGCATATTTCTTGCAAGGACAAGGTTGGGGTAGGGTCACAGATTAACAGCATTTCAAATACAGAACTAAATGGAGTCTCTTATGTCTACTTCCTTCTATATAGACACAGTAACAGGCTGATCTCTCTTTCTTTTCCCCACA
>NW_016805277.1:1128151-1164371 GCF_001698545.2 Rhinopithecus bieti | reverse complement strand
AAAAAAAAAAAAAAAAACTGAAACACAAATACATGTTAGCCTAGGCCTACACGGGGTCAGGATTGTCACTATCATTGTCTTCCGCCTCCACATCTTGTCTCACTGGAAGGCCTTCAGGGGCAATAACACGCATAGAGCCTCATTTCCTATGATAACAAAGGCTTCTTCTGGAATCCCTCCTGCAGAATCTGCTTGAGGGATTTTACAGTTAACTTTTTTTTTTTTTTTTTTGAGACAGAGTCTCGCTCTTGCTCTATCGCCCAGGCTGAAGTGCAATGGTGCAATCTAAGCTCACTGCAACTTCCGCCTCCTGGGTTCAAGCGATTCTCCTGCCTCAGCCTCCTGAATAGCTGGGATTACAGGCACGCGCCACCATGCCCGCCTAATTTTTGTATTTTTAGTAGAGACAGGGTTTCACCATGTTGGTCCAGCTGGTCTCGAACTCCTGACCTTGTCATCTGCCTGCCTCGGCCTCCTGAAGTGCTGGGATTACAGGCATGAGCCTCCGCACCTGGCCAATTAACTTTTTTAATAAGTAGGAGTATACGCTAAAATAATGATAAAAAGTGTGGTATAGCAAATACATAAACCAGTAACGTAGTCCCTTATTATCTTTTTTTTTTTTTTTTTTTGAGACAGGGTCTCACTCTGTCGCCCAGGCCGAAGTGCAGTGGTGCAATCTCGGCTCACTGCAAGCTCCGCCTCCCAGATGCACACCATTCTCCTGCCTCAGCCTCCCGAGTAGCTGGGACTACAGGCGCCTGCCACCATGCCCGGCTAATTTTTTGTATTTTTTAGTAGAGATGGTGTGGTGTTAGCCAGGATGATCTCGATCTCCTGACCTCGTGATCCTTCTGCCTCAGCCTCCCAAAGTGCTGGGATTACAGGCGTGAGTCACTGCGCCCGGCCGTAGTCGCTTATTATCAAGCATTATGTACTGTACATGATTGTATGTGCTGTACTTTTACATGACTGGCAGTGTAGTAGGTTTGTTTAGACCAGCATCACTACAACTATGTGAGTAATGTGTTGCACTATGACATTACCACAGCTATGATGTCACTAGACAATATAAAATTTTCACTTCCATTATAATCTGGTCTGTTGTTGACTGCAACATCATTACGCAGCACATGACTGTATATTATACTTCAACACAAAAGTTTACTTAAAAAAATAAATAGCGGCTGGGCGTGGTGGCTTACATCTGTAATCACAGCACTTTGAGAGGCCAAGGTGAGTGGATCAACTGAGGTCAGGAGTTCGAGACCAGCCTGGCCAACATAGCGTAATTCCGTCTCTACTAAAAATATAAAAAATTAACTGGGCATGGGGGGGGGTGCCTGGAATCCCAGCTACTCAGGAGGCGGAGGCAGGAGAATTGCTTGAACCTGGAAAGCGGAGGTTGCAGTAAGCCAAGATCACACCATTGCACTCTGGCCTGGTAGACAGAGTGAGACTCGGTCTAACAAATAAATAATTAAATAAGTAAATAGCTAGCTCCGCTGACGCTACTGCATGAGCGAATTCCAGGGAGAGCCTGGAAACTGAGCATCTCTTTCTGTGGTATCTTCTGCTTATCCTTAGTTGCCAGGTTTTCTAAAGTCCTAAAACCCGATGTCAGCAACCAGAGCTGTGGGGACAGAGGGAAAGAAGGAGGTGGCTTAGTAGGATGAGTGTACCCAGGAGGGGCTGAGAGTGTCACTGGGCACACAGAAGCCCTGCAAAGGGCTGGCCCTAGCCCTGCCTGAGCAGACCAGAGAGACCCCTGTCTATGTTGAGCTGAGGTCGACTCCCCACAAGCCTTCCAAGAACCTTGATCTGCTCAGATAAACCCCTTCCTTAGCCCTCTACAGTAAAAAAGAGAGAGCATCTTATCATAGGCTGTAGGCAGGGGTGGGTGGAGGAGCTGAATTGGACCCACTTTAGGCTGGGCATTTGGTCCCAGTTTCACCAGTCTTTCTACATTGTTTGAGCTCTCCCAGATGGTCAGCTCCCTGCTGGCCAAGCTCAACAACCCTCGGGGCGTGGCTCGGCACTTCAGAAGTTTCCAGTGATGTTCACCTGAGTGGTGCAGGGGAAGGCAGAAGTTAATGGCCCCACCTGCACCATGTCTCAGGGAGGAGAGCTCCTCACCCAAATGTCTGGATGAAAGGCAAAGAGGGATCCACTGGACCATTCAATGCCAGGGAGCCGTAAGAGTTCCTTGCACACAATAGGTGCTTCCTCACCCTTGTTGAAAGTCTAGATGGAATGAAGTTTCCAGTCCTGGGTCTGCCTTAAAAGCCAGATAAGCACCTACTCTGTGGGGTGGAGAAGCCTCAAGGTTAGGCCCAGAGAAGGTAGGACCTGCCCCAGGCCACACAGAAGTCCCTGGTGGTGGCTGAGTTCTTGGAGAGGACAGTGGCAGCTTGAAAAACTAGTCCATGAAGTCGGACACAAGCAGATATCTTCCTATTGCCCTACCTTCTCCCCACGTACAGATGTGCAAACTGAGTCTTAGAAGACATAGATTCCAGGCCGGGCGCGGTAGCTTAAGCCTGTAATCCCAGCACTTTGGGAGGCCGAGACGGGCGGATCACGAGGTCAGGAGATCGAGACCATCCTGGCTAACACGGTGAAACCCCGTCTCTACTAAAAACTACAAAAAACTAGCCGGGCGACGTGGCGGCGCCTGTAGTCCCAGCTACTCGGGAGGCTGAGACAGGAGAATGGCCTGAACCCGGGAGGCGGAGCTTGCAGTGAGCTGAGATCCGGCCACAGCACTCCAGCCTGGGTGACAGAGCGAGACTCCGTCTCAAAAAAAAAAAAGACATAGATTCCTAGTCCCTGCCTCACAGCTAATCTGCTGAATCTTGGATTAGTGCTACGCTATCACGCCACTCCTCTATCTCCCTCTCCTTCCCCAGTCCTGAGTTTCTTCACAAAAGCATCACTGTCTACTCGCACCCACCCACTCTTTGCGTGCCTCTAGAGTAGGGGTCAGCAAACTGTTTCTGTAAAGGGTCAGATGGTAGATCTTTTTGGCTTTGAAGTCCATAGGCCCATAGAATCACTGCTGCAGCTCCTCAACTCTGCCTTATAATGTGAAAGCTGCCAGCAGAAACATGTAAATGAACAGGCATGGCTGTATTCCTTTATTTAAGGACGCTGAAATTTGAATTTCACAGAATTTTGACACATCTGGCTGAGTGCAGTGGCTCACGCCTGTAATCCCACCATTTTGGGAGGCCGAGGCAGGCGGATCACTTGAGGTCAGGAGTTCGAGACCAGCCTGGCCAACATGGTGAAACCCCATCTCTACTAAAAATACAAAAATTAGCCAGGCATCTTGGTCCATGCCTGTAATCCCAGCTATTCAGGAGGCTGAGACAGGAGAATTGTTTGAATCCGGGAGGCGGAGCCTGCAGTGAGCCAAGATTGTGCCACTGCATTCCAAATTGGGTGACAGAGTGAGATTCCATCACACACAAAAAAAGTAAAAACTATTCTTAGCTCATGGGCTGTACAAAAATGGGTAGTGGGCCAGGCTGTACAAAATGGGTAGTGGGCCAGGCTGTACAAAAATGGGTAGTGGGCCAGGCTGTACAAAAATGGGTAGTGGGCCAGGCCACAGTTGGCCAATTCCCTGTTCTAGATTGTGCCATCCTGGGGCTCAGACTCCCCATAGTCAGTGAGGCTGTAAGTCCTGTCCTACCATATGGGTGGCATGAATGGCGAACTGTTTGGTTTGCTCAGGAATAGGGGTTTCCTAGGCTTTAAATTTTTTGGTGCTAAAACCAGTACAGTCCCAGGTAAACCAGGACAGAACAGTTGGTCACCCTAGACAGTAATCATTAACCCAGAGAGGGCCAGGCTTCAGGAACCAGCTGGCCAGGGTTCAGGTGTGGCCCCCCGGGCCTGCTCCAGGCACTGCCTTGTCCTTGGGGTTTGTGGTAGGGCCTTGTCCTATAGGGGCTGGCCCTCTGCAGGGAGATGCCCCCTCCTTCATGCAAGAAAACCTCTGTGGTCTGGGAGCTCTCAAAAGGCAGGAAGTTGAATCATCAACTCTGGTAACGTCTCCGTCAGCCTGTGGGTCTGCCCGGGGAGCTCAGGGCTCCAGGCCCAGGGGGCTGGCTCTGTACTTTGTTTGCTGCTTTCTTTGAACAGGAAAGCTTCAGAATGAGGCTTCTAGAGAAATGAGAGCTGTTGAATCAGATGGGGAGGAGCCCTGAATGTCAGGTTGACCAAGACTCTCACCCCGCTCTGGCTTGGACTTGCTTTGTGGCCTTCAATGACTCTCTCGCCCTCTCTGTATTTTGGCTTTGGCTTCTACCACAGAAATGCTGATTCTTGAAATCCTCTTAAATTAAGAGTATGAATGATGACCAAAGTGGGAGCACCCCGGGTTCCGAAGACTCATTTTATCTTCGCTACCAGGGATGCAGGCTGCTCAGACACACTTCCCTGCCTCCTGCCTGCCTGGGAGAAGGACCTGACCAGCCACCCCAGTTCTGGCTGCAGGGGCTTTAGGAAGGTGACAAGTCTGGATTTAGGGAGATGGAGGAGAGGGGCAGAAAAGGAGGTCCAGGTTAAAGATGGTTATCCACAGATAACAATGACAACCATACCACCTGTTGTCTATTAAGCACTCACGATGTGCCAGCCCTTGAATGATCTCATTTGATCCTCACAATGACTCTTTCATTTGAGAATTGTCATCATTTCCATTTTATAGGAAAGGCAAATGAAGCCCAGAGAGGATAAGTACCTTGCCCAAGGTCACACAGCTATCATGTGGTGCAGCTGGCATTAACTCTAACTGTGTTAGACTGTGGCTTTGAGGGTTGAGGGCTCAGGAAGCCCACAGGTAGCAAAGGAGGGATGAGATTAGCAGAGAAGTCTAGAGTAGGGCTGGGGGAGAAAGTGTTCTTTCTTCCTGGTGCTGCATAGAGACATCCAGAGAATACTAAGAAGTCTGGGGTTTGGTAGGCTTGGAGACCATGTTCCCAGACCAGGGATCATGAGGACACAGTCCCTAAGGCCAGCAAACCCCAGACTACCCACAACCCTGAACCCCTCGAGACCATTTGGAGAATCTGTCGAGGGCTTGAGAAGGAAATTGGATACATAGCAGGATTTTGCTACAGAGCAGAAATGAGCATTTACTTTCTGAGCAAAGACAGCCCTGCTCCAAGGATGCCCCGGGTGTCTGTTTATGTACCTCCCCAACCCAGCATGGGTGCCATGCTCAACGTTCAGACAGAGGACCACAAGCCCCGTGCTGCACCATGCGTAATGTCCCTCTTCCCCTTATAGGCAGGGGACAATGGGAGCTCGGCAGAGTTTGACCACCCTTAGCAGAGGGCCGCACCTAGGAAGAGCCAAGAGAGCCACTGATAAGCTGTGCTCCTGGGATGGGGCAACCCCCAACTTGCTTGTCCTCAGCAACACAGCCAATAGATGTCTCTGAGGAAAGAGGCCAACCCAGCTGTGCCAGGCAACTGACTGGACCCCTAACTTGGGCTCAGGTCAGGTCTAAAGATGCCTTCTCCCTTATTAGCATCAGGTTCAAAGCCAGGCTTAGCTAGACCCTAAAGATTTCTTACACTCTCTGGGGAACCACAAAATTCTTCATGAAGCCGTTAATTTAAAAAGCATCTTGTAGGCCGGGCGTGGTGGCTCACACCTGTAATCCCAGCAGCACTTTGGGAGGCCGAGGCGGGCGGATCACGAGGTCTGGAGTTTGAGACGACCCTGGCCAACATAGTGAAACCCCTTCTCTACTAAAAATACAAGAAACTAGCTGGGCATGGTGGCACGTGCCTGTAATCCCAGCTACTTGGGAGGCTGAGGCAGGAGAATCGCTTGAACCTGGGAGGGAGAGGTTGCAGTGAACCGAGATCGTGCCATTGCATTCCAGCCTGGGTGACAGTGCAAGACACACTGTCTAAAAAAAAAAAAAAAAAAATGTAATCCCAGCACTTTGAGAGGCTGAGGCAGGCAGATCACTTGAGGTCAGGAGTTCGAAACCAACCTGGCCAACATGGTGAAACCTCATCTCTACTTAAAAAAAAAAAAAAAATTAGCCAGGTGTGGTGGCAGGCACCTGTAATCCCAGCTACTTGGGAGGCTGAGGCAGGAGAATCACTTGAACCCGGGAGGCGGAGGTTGCACTGAGCTGAGATCACACCAATCACACCATTGTACTCCAGCCTGGGCAACAAAGGGAAACTCCATTTCAAAAAAAAAAAAAAAAAAAAAGCATCTTGTTCTGTCTGCTATGTGGGCTCTAACCGGAATTGGTAGGGCTATGGGCTCCAGGAGGCTTCATTAGCCAGAGAACCTACTAGGACCGGGCCTGCACTGATGTCTTGAGGTGGAGGTGGGGGCCTGGAAGCTGGGTGCAGGGCTGAGGCCTCTCACTGGGTCTGCACTGGACAACTAGGCCCAGGAGCCAAATCATGCTTGCAGACATGTGGCTTCCATTATCTGACTATATGGGGCAGCCCCGAGCTAGACTTGATTACTGCAAACCTGAAATAGTTCCTTATTAGATAGGGCTAGCTCACCCTCCCAAATGAGTCTTGTTGGGACCCTCGGTGTCTGGCACTGAGCACACTTCCTTATCCTATTCTCCAGTCCCGCTGGCAGGAAAGTAGGAGCACCCCAGCGCTTCTGCCTAGGCCTCTGCACAGACTCCAGGGGCACCTGTGGGGCTGAGGGCAAGTGGTAGCACAGTGCCTCTGGCCAGGACTGGCCCAGTCCTCTTCCCTGCCCCCAGCTCCTCCCCATGGAAGAAAGGGGAGAACAGGACTGAGGACACTGGGGACTGGGCCTGCCTAAGAGTGACAATTCTGGGCCTCTCCCTGCTCCCCGTAAATGCCAGCCAGGGTGTGGGGCCCAGGAGGCTCCAGTGCTTTCCCAGTCCAAAGGTCACTAACTGCCCAAAGGCTGGGAGTGTGTGGAGGGGGCGGTTCTCCAGCCAGGGAGGTGCAGGAATAAACGGGGCGGGGGTGGGGAGAGAGGAAGAGGCTGAGCTTGTGGGGCCTGAGAGCCTCTCCCCTGGGCAGGGTGGGGCCATTGGGCTGCCTTAGATTCCCCCACCTCTCAGCCTGCTGCCTCTGGACAAAGCTCTGCAGAGGAGCCCCATCTCCTTCAGCCCCCTCCTGCCTTTGGGTGCAAGTCTCCTGAAGGACTTGAGTGAGATGTCACCAAGCGACAGGCTGTCAGGCTCTTGGCAGCAAGTCCTGGCCCAGCGACTCAACGGCAGAGTCTCTCCTTGGGGCATCTGTCCTTATCAGGGGAGATGCTATCAGACTTGCTAATGGTGGAATTTCTGGCATGTGGCAGGTGGGTAAAGGAGACCCCTGGGCTACGGAGCCATTTGCAAGTCCCTCAGATGGCCTAATGCTCCACTGCAGCCATGGTCACTGGGAAGCTAAGTGGACACCATGGGGCTCCAAGTGGTGGGAGGGAGCTCCTGGGAGACACAGTGCGGCCCAGATGCCCTGGGCATGGGGACATCCAAGCACAGGTGAGAAACTTGGGCAGGGAGGGTGCAGAGGAAACTTGGAAATGGCTGACAGGCTGGACTCAAGTTCTTTTGGGCTTGAACTGAGCTCAAGCAATCCACCTACTTCAGCCTCCCAAAGTGCTGGGATTACAGTTGTGAGTCACGGCATCCGGCTGGAATTGAGGTCTCTTGTTCCCTGATCCTGGGCTTGGCATGAAGCAGGGAGGAGGCTGAAGGGGACAGGTAAAAAGATGCCTACCTGGGCACTGCGTTGTAGACTAAATGAGCCCTCAGACTGTGGAAGTCTCAGAAATCAGAGAAAGAGGCCTGGTGTGGTGGCTTGCACCTGTAATCCTAACACTTTGGGAGGCTGAGGAGGGAGGATCGCTTGCACACAGGAGGTTGAGGCTGGAATGAACCATAATCACACGAATGCACTCCAGCCTGAGTGACAGAAAGAGACCCTGTCTCAAAAAAGAAAACAAAACAGAAGAAGGGACTGGCACTTCCAAGTCAGAGAGAGCTCCCTGAGGAGGTGGGCCTGGTAACTGAGAAAGAAAGCAGTTGAGACAGACACAGGGGGGCTGTGGGAGCAAGAGTCTGGAGGTGGGAGCATGCCGGGCAGGTGCAAGGACTGGTGAGTCACCAGGGGAAATGTGTAGAAAGGCTGTGGGTGATGAGGTGGTAAACGGTGGAGAGCTCTACCCTGAGCTCCATGCCCTTCCAAGCCTTTGCCCATGCTTATGGTTGAATTATGTCTCCATGCCATGCACACAAATTTATACATTGGGCTGGGCATGGTGGCTCATGCCTGTAATCCCAGCACTTTGGGAGGCCAAGGCAGGTGGATCACCTGAGGTTGGGAGTTCGAAACCAGCCTGACCAACATGGAGAAGCCCCGTCTCTACTAAAAATACGAAATTAGTTGGGCGTGGTGGCGCATGCCTGTAATCCCAGCTCCTCAGGAGGCTGAGGCAGGAGACTCGCTTGAACCCGGGAGGCAGAGATTGTGGTGAGCCGAGATTGTGCCATTGCACTCCAGCCTGGGCAACAAGAGCAAAACTCCGTCTCAAAAAAAAAAAAAAAAAATGTATACACACACACACACACACACACACACACACACACATATACATACATATGTTGAAATCCTAACTTCCTGTACCTGTAAAGGTGACTGTATTTGGAAACAGAGTCTTTGCAGATTTAATAGTGTTAAAATAAGGTCATCAGAGTGGGCCCTACTCTGGTATGGCTGGTGTCCTTACAAGAAGAGGGAAAGTTGTTGGGGTGATGGATATCCCAACTATCTTGATTTGGTTTTATACATTGTATACATGTGTCCAAATATCACCTGTACCCCCAAATAGGTACAACTATTATGTAGCAATAAAACATTTTATTTTACTTTTTTAAAAGAGGGCCAAGTGCAGTGGCTCACACCTATAATCCCAGCGCTTTGGGACGCTGAGGCACGAGGATTGCTTGAGCCCAGGAGTTCATTACCAGCCTGGGCAACATAGCGAGATCCCGTCTCCACAAAAAATTCTTTAAAAATTTGCTGGGCATGGTGACCTGTGCCTGTAGTCCCAGCTCCTTGGGAGACTGAGGCAGGAGGATCAACTTGAGCCCAGAAGGTCGAGGCTGCAGTGAGCCATGATCATGCCAGTGCACTTGAGCCTGGATCACAGAGCAAGACCCTATAGGGAAGACAGCCAGGTGAAAATGAAGACAGAGACCAGAGTTGTGCGTCCAAAAGCCAAGGAATGCGAGAGACTACCAGAATCTGGAAGAGGCAAGGCAGGATCCCCCACTAAAAGCCTTGGAGGGAGCACTGCTTTAACAACACCTCAATTTGAGATGTCTATTTTCCGGAACAGTGGGAATAAGTGTCTGCTGCTGTAAGCTGCCCCGCCTGTGGCACTTTGCTACAGCAGCCCCAGGATCCTGACCCAGCCAGGCTGCTCCTGCTGCCCAGCATGCCCTTCCCTCATCCCTCCAGCTGGTCTCCCACTGCGTTCGAGCCCCGTCAGCTGCTTGGCGCCCCCCACTCTACCTCTCAATCTCTGGCACGCGCTTATTCAGTAAGACCTGTAAGGTTTGCTGCCGCCAGGCCTGTCCGTTCCTGGGCCTAGACCGCAGGCTCCATTCAAGGGCAGGCCTGACCTGTGCTAGGGCAGTATGATGTCTGGTACAGAATAGATGCTCCTTAGATGTGGGGTGAATAAAGGAATGCTTGAAGGGTAATGGGCCCCTGTGAGACTGGGATGTGCCATCTGCTCCTTCACAGCCTGGCTCATCTCGGGCTAGGGACATGGCAGTGCTCAGAGAGGTTACAGCATCTTCCACACAGACCATTCTCAGCTCTGCCACTCTCCAGTTCCCTCTTGGTGCCATATGAGTCTGAGGAACTTGGGGAAATTCCTAACCTTGCCTTTCAATTGAGCCATTAGCCCTTGGAGTTAGCCACAATGTAATTGCTCAGGTCCCTCCAACAAGGGGACTGTGTCTGTGGCTTGATGACTCATGCACACTGCTCCATCCCACAACCTTGGGCAGGACTTGGGGCTGGGGACAGTGCCAGCCAGCACAGGCGAGGAGCTTGAACATCCCGTTACCCCAACCCAGTCCCCAGGAACAGAGTATGCTCAAGGCTTCAGGACAAAAATCTAGAAGCAAGGACATAAACTGAGTGATATTTGAGTGATGAAAAGGAGCAGACAGACAACAGCGAGTACAAAGGCCCTGAGGCAGGAACGAGCTTGGCATGATCAAGAACTGAAAAGAGCACAGGGGAGGTTGCAACACAGTGAGAGAGGTCAGTGATAGGACATGCGATTAGACGGGGCCCACTGGACAATCCAGGATAATCCCTCCCTCTCAAGGCCCTTAATTTAATCATATCTGCAAAGTGCCTTCTGCCATGTCAGGGAACGTATTCACAGGCTCTGGGGAGTGCAGTGCAGACATCTTTAGGGATAGGCATTATTGTGGCTACCACAGTATCTCTCTCACCCTCTTGTCTGTCTCTCTTGCTCTACTGCTACATTTCTGTTTACCTATCTACCTATTTATTTGAAGCTGACCATGGATCTATTGACCACAATTTATCTCTCTTCCTACCCCTTTATCAAGCTTCAATAAGTTATTTATCAATCTATCATTCCTCAGTGGCTTTGATCTTTTACTCTGATAATAGCATCACCCCTCAGCCATCTTTCTAATAAACTAAATGTTAAACTCAATCTATCATTTAGTTGTCCTCTGTCCATGATGAATTATCAGTCATCTAGCTCCATCTTTGCAGATGTTGTACATATGTGGACATTTTTTCTCAATGTCTATAGAGAAGATCGATAGATATAAGTTCAGTAAATATCCACTGAGTGCTGGCCATGTGCCCATTGCTATGTCATGTGTGGGTGAAATAAGGGGCTGACACCCTCCTTAGCCATAGAGGGTCTTTTTTATTTTATTATCATCCCCATCCATGCTATGATCACCAATCCATACACATTGTCCAATTTTTGGAACCTTTTTTTTTTTTTTGAGATGAGGGTCTTACTCTGTCACACAGGCTGGAGTGCAGTGGTGTGATCGCAGTTCACTGCAGCCTCAGTCTCCCAGGCTCAAGCGATCCTCCCACTTCAGCTTCCAGAGTATCTAGGACTATAAGCGAGTGCCACCATGCCCAGCTAATTTTTGTATTTTTTTGTTGTTGTTGTTGAGACGGAGTCTCACTCTGTCGCCCAGACTGGAGTGCAGTGGCCGGATCTCAGCTCACTGCAAGCTCCGCCTCCCGGGTTTACGCCATTCTCCTGCCTCAGCCTCCCGAGTAGCTGGGACTACAGGCGCCCGCCACCTCGCCCGGCTAGTTTTTTTTTGTATTTTAGTAGAGACGGGGTTTCACGGTGTTAGCCAGGATGGTCTCGATCTCCTGACCTCGTGATCCACCCGTCTCGGCCTCCCAAAGTGCTGGGATTACAGGCTTGAGCCACCGCGCCCGGCCTCAATTTTTGTATTTTTAAGACACAGGGTCTTGGTATGTTGCCCACGTTGGTCTCAAACACCTAGACTGAAGCAATCCTCCTCCCTTGGCCTCCCAAAGTGTTAGGATTATAGGCATGTGCCACTGGCCCTGGCCAGGGACCATTTTTATATAAACTTTCTTTTCTTTTTTTTTTTTTGAGACGGAGTCTCGCTCTGTCGCCCAGGCTGGAGTGCAGTGGCCGGATCTCAGCTCACTGCAAGCTCCGCCTTCCGGGTTTACGCCATTCTCCTGCCTCAGCCTCCCCAGTAGCTGGGACTACAGGCGCCCGCCACCTCGCCCGGCTAATTTTTTGTATTTTTTTTTTTTTAGTAGAGACGGGGTTTCACTGTGTTAGCCAGGATGGTCTCGATCTCCTGACCTCGTGATCCGCCCGTCTCGGCCTCCCAAAGTGCTGGGATTACAGGCTTGAGCCACCGCGCCCGGCCATTTTTATATAAACTTTCTAGTGAAATCCAGGCTGCTGTAGTCTGCCTTTTGCCTACTAGCCTCCTTGTATGTGCATAAATAATGTAGACTCATTTTAACTTGATGTTGATCTTACATAAAGTGTGGGTGGAAAAGTATATCTGCTGGGCAAGCATCTAGTGCATCAAATAACAAATCCTAAAGTTAAATGGAAATTATTTTTAGGTTGTCTGGGCAAATAGCACAGAAGGTGGGGGAATCCGGAGATATGACCTCAGATGTGACACATGCAGACACACGACATACCACACATACACACACACACACACACATGCATGTGGGTACACACAAATGCACCTTCTCTCTTCCTTCTGCCCCCACACTAGCAGCTCCTTCCTGGCTTCCTCCACCCCTCACTCACACAAAGGGGCAAAGCAAACACTTCAGCACTGAGTCATGTCCTACCTCATCTTGTTTCCAGCCTAGGAATCTCACCTCCCCACCTGGGCTGTGAGGTCTTCTGGGGCAAAGATGGTGTCTGCTTCTCCTTAGGTGTGACCTCCTAGTCTGACCAGCCAGAGGACTGGACACCTAGGAGCTGCTTGCCTTTCCTTGAACTCCGAGGGCAGTTGAGGATCAGGGAGGCAAGGGAGCTAGATGTCGAGTGGTAGACGTTCTCCAGGGCAGCCCCCATAGCCCAACACGGTCCCCTTTCCCCACCTAGGAATCTACCTCTCCTGCCCAAGCTGGATGCCAGGTAATGCATGTTTCCTCTTTCTGTAGCACTCTTAGAGGAGCTGCGTTAGGTAGATAATCTGCCTAGAGCTGGCCTAGCTGGGGATCAACTCAACAAGAATTCCTTTGTTTCCAAGCATCTCCCTCACATGGGCATCCAGTGCCAATTTATGTCCAAGTCTCTCCCCGGTGAGCGGGACGGAGATCCAGCATATTTGGAGGCAGCTCACTGTGTGCCAGAGCCACAGGTCCTAGAATATCCAGCAATCGCAGTACCCAGGGCCACCCCAGCCTCACAAGTCACTGTGCCCAAGGCCCTGAGGGAAGAACAGCTTACTCACTAGTGCCTGAAGGAGGCTCCCAAGGCAGCCACTTTGTATCCTGGAGACATTCCCAGCAGTGGGAGGCAGATCAAGGCCAGGACACCATTAATGAAGCCTTCACTGGGGTGAGGCATCTCAGGGCCAGCTGGCCTTGCTGCTTCTCGCCCCACTCTGAGCCTTGATCTGTTCACATACTTGACCCTGTTAGAATCCAGTGTCTGCCCTTCCCCCATCCTGTGGTATCCTCAGGGCAGGGACCTCATGTAACACATCCCTGTAGCCTGAAGCCAGCCCAGTGCTTGGCCCAGAGCTACTGTGTCTGCAGCACAGCTTGCACCAGCTTCCCTGCAGGCCTAGAGCCCAAGCCCTGGCCTCAGGAAGTCTCCGCTTCCCTTGAGGCCAGCCCAGAGCCCCAGCTCAGTGAGTTCTCCTGAACTGTTTAGAATCCACCAGGTAATGAATTGTTCCCACTCTGCTGTCTCAGGAGCCAGGCTGGGCCAGGTGTTCTCAGATTGAATTAGTTGGGAAGAAAGGGCACTCCACCTGCTGGAGGAGGGAGCACCTCCTGGAGGCCATGCCACTCAGAAACTTTCTTCCCACACAGCTTCCAGCCCCAGGCCGCCCACCTGGGTCTCAGCAGACCAAAGTCCTAGTGAGGCTTTTCTGAGCACCTGCTGCAGCCCAACGTCCATGAGAAGGCTCTGGAATGCATTTAGGACCTGAGACTGGTCCAGCTGGAACAGCCCACAGAGATCCTAATCCTGGGGCCCAGAGAGGGCCACACAGGGGGCAGCCCTGAGGCTAGCCTAGAGGGTAGATTTCTTGCCCCTTCCTGCCAGGAGAAGCGTGTCCTCCCCACACCAATGATGTTTCTGTCCCTGGGAGGATTCCAAGCACCTGCGGGGAACCAGCACTACCCAAATGCAGAGGGCTTCTTGGGTTCCCCCAATAACCATAAGGTCGACTCCTCCCCTCTATCTCCACAGCTCCTGCCCCTGCCCTTCACCCCCTCCCAGTCTTGCTCCCTACATACTCCAGTACAAGCAGAGTCATGAATTCGGTACATACATTTCCAGACCTTTTCTTCCCCTACAGAAGTGCATATGTTTGTGTCTCCGTGTGTGTTCAGATAAAAATGTAGACTTTCGGCCGGGCGCGGTGGCTCAAGCCTGTAATCCCAGCACGTTTGGGAGGCAAGACGGGTGGATACGAGGTCAGGAGATCGAGACCATCCTGGCGTAACACGGTGAAACCCGTCTCTTAGCTAAAAAAAATACCAAAAACTAGCTGGGTGAAGTGGCGGGCGCCTTAGTCCAGCTTACCTCAGGAGGCTGAGGCAGGAGAAATGGCGTAAACCCGGGAGGCGGAGCTTGCAGTGAGCTGAGATCCGGGCACGCAACTCCAGCGTTGGGCGAGCAGAGCGGAGACTCCGTCTCAAAAAAAAAAAAAAAAAAAAGTGTGAGATGTAGACTTTCATTTTATGGGGGTTTTTTTGATTTGTTTTTGTTTTGTTTGCTTTTTTTTTTTTTTTTACTGTGAGTGGGATCATACTGCACATATTACCCTGAAAGTTGTCCGTCACTTAACACTTTTCTTTCTTTTCTTTTCCCTTTTTTTTTTTTTATTGAGACGGAGTCTCGCTCTGTCACCCAGGCTTAAATGCAGTGACCCGATCTCAGCTCACTGCAAGCTCCGCCTCGCTGGTTCACACCATTCTCCTGCCTTAGCCTCCCGAGTAGCTGGGACTACAGGCGCCCACCACCACGCCCAGCTAATTTTCGTATTTTAGTAGAGACGGGGTTTCACTGTGTTAGCCAGGATGGTCTCAATTTCCTGACCTCGTGATCTGCCTGCCTCGGCCTCCCAAAGTGCTGGGATTACAGATGTGAGCCAACGCACCCAGCCAACACTTTTCTTAAGGTTATTTTTATACCAGGCATACAAAACTGCATGATGCCACTTCTTTGGCTATCTTGTTCTTTTTTCTTTTTTTTTTGAGACAGGGTCTCACTCTATTGCACAGGCCAGAGTGTAGTGGTGCAATCACAGCTTACTGCAGTCTTCGGCTCAAGTAATCCTCCCACTTCAGCCTCCCAAGTAGCTAAGACTGCAGGTGCACACCACCAGGCCCAGATAATTTTTTTTTTTTTTGAGACGGAGTCTCGCTCTGTTGCCCAGGCTGGAGTGCAGTGGTGCGATCTTGGCTCACTGCAAGCTCCACCTCCTGGGTTCATGCCATTCTCCTGCCTCAGCCTCCCGAGTAGCTGGGACTACAGGCGCCCACCACCATGCCCAGCTAGTTTTTCCGTATTTTTAGTAGAGACGGGGTTTCACCGCGTTAGCCAGGATGGTCTTGACCTCCTGACCTTGTGATCCACCCGCCTCAGCCCCCCAAAGTGCTGGGATTACAGATGTGAGCCACCGTGCTTAGTGTGTGTGTGTGTTTTTTTTTTTTTTTTTTTTTTTTTGAGACAGGGTTTCACTCTTCTTGCCCAGGCTGTAGTGTAATGGTGCAATTTTGGCTCACTGCAACCTCTGCCTCCCGGGTTCAAGCAATGCTCCTTCCTCAGCCTCCCGAGTAGCTGGGATTACAGGCATGTGCCACCACGCCCGGCTGATTTTGTATTTTTAGTAGAGATGGAGTTTCACCATGTTGGTCAGGCTGGTCTTTAACTCCTGACCTCAGGTGATCCGCCCACCTCGGCCTCCCAAAGTGCTGGGATTACAGGCATGAGCCACTGCACCTGGCCTAATTTTTGTATATTTTTATAGAGCCAGGGTTTCATTACATTGCCCAGGCTGGTCTCAAACTCCTTGGCGCAGGTGATCCATCCACCTCGGCCCTAAGTGTTGGGATTAGAGGCGTGAGCCCAGCTGGCTGCTTTGTTCTATTTGCACTGTGCATTATTTAGTTAGTCCTTTGGTGAATGGACATTCAGGCTGTTTTCACATTTTCACTGTTACAAACAATGCTGTAATGGCTCTTCTTAAACTGCCATCCTTGTGCCCACATCAGAGGGTCTCACAGCGGGCAGCGGGCAAGGGTTCCTGGATTTAGAGTTGCATGCTCACATCTCCTCCTTCCAATGTGAGGCAAATGCAGGGTCTCACCTTCACTTCAAGCAGCTCACAAATGTAGTTTCTGGAACAAAGGGCAGTTTCCTCCTCAGAAGGAGCCCTCAGGGGTTAGCATCATGCTCCATACCCCACTGCATGCTATAAACCAGGCAGACACCATCCATCTGAATATGTTTGACTCCTCCCATATCCTCCCACCTCCACTTCTCCCCCAACCCCAACTGCATCCCATATGAATCACCGTCACTACGCAGGTCCACCTCCAGGCCTTTCTCAAGAAACTCTCTTGCCCATTTCAACCTCCAGGGTCCTCAGATGGCTTGTTGTACCTTGACCATCCTGCATATGCTTAAGGACCTGTCTTCCTAAATGGGCCTAACTCCAATGAAGGTAGATCTGGATCTGAAACTCACTGCCTTAGCATAGAGCCTTGATCGTGTGTTTGTAGTATGCTACTTTCTAAAATTATTATTAGAGACAGGGTATTGCTCTGTCACCCAAGCTGTAGTTCAGTAGAGCAATTCTAGCTCACTGCAGCTTCGAATTCCTGGGCTCATGCAATCCGTCTGCCTCAGCCTCCTAACATATTGGAATTACAGGCATGAGCCACCACACCCTGCCCCAATGTATGCTATTTCTAATAGAAGCCAAGTTACCTCCAGGCCGACTGTGAATCAGTAAAAATACATGGGACCAGACATGGTGGCTCACACCTGTTATCTCAGCACTTTGGGAGCTGAGGTAGGAGTATCACTTGAGACCAGGAGGTCAAGACCAGACTGAACAACATAGTAAGACCTCGTCTCTATCAAAAATAAAAAATTAGCTGGACATGGTGGCTCATGTCTGCCATCCCAGCTACTCAGAAGGCTGAGGCAGGAGGATCACTTGAGCCCAAGATGAGTTTGAGACCACAGTGAGCTATGATCGATCGCATCACTGCATTCCAGCTTAGGTAACAGAGTAAGACCCCGTGTCTAAAAAATAAATAAATAAATAATAAAAATAAACCATTAAATACAAGGAAAGGGTCTTTTTAAGACTATCAGATGTGGGGAGATTTGATTTGATTGATCAGAAACCCTGGGAAAGGTGAAAGAAAGGGTTTTGCTTATACTGCTCAACTTGACTTAGAGCCAACACCTTCCGCTCTTGGTGGTCCTTGGATTGGCCCAGGCTCCTCAGCTCAGGATGGGGAGTCTCACACTTTGACTCTGGTTGGGCTGGTCCTTGATTTGGCTGGAGTTATTGGCTGCTGCCAGTTTCCGGGGAAGCGTTTGGAGGCCCCAGGGATCTTCATTTCCTTTTGCCATCTGTAGCCACCAGGCTGGATCTGAGAGTCTAAGACGGACAGGTGGCCTGGCTGGCACATTATCCAGACATCTCCTGGGACTGGGCAGTACCGTCTCCAAACTGGCTGGCTAAGGCTCCAGAGGGTTGCTTCTCCCAGGCATGCATTTGTAGTGCACCCCAGGAAGAGCCAAGTCTGAATCTTTCCAGGGCAGTGTCTTCAGCCATGAACACAAACCTGGGTAGATTTTCCCTCTGTTCCAAACCCAAGCTGCAATTTCTTCCTGGAGCCCAGGAGGCAGAAGCTGCTGGTTTTGTCCTCTCCTGAATGCCAAATAATATGTTTTCCACAGAGTTTGGCACATAGTAGGCACAGAGGAAATATTTACTGAATGAATGCTCATCCTCCTTTAGAGGAGGCCACCTCATCCCACTGGATATACGTGGCAGAGTAAAGATGGGATGACAGAAACAGAAGAAACACAAGGAAGTGTAAGCAAACCTTACTTGGATCTGTGCAATTAGCAAGTCTTGCCACTCCATTCTTTCCCTTTAGGATTCCCGGGAATTCTCCAGGAACCCTAAGGTTATAGGGCAGGTATTGTGACCCAATTTTTCTAATCTCTAAACCTGTGCTATTTCAAGTGTGATCTGTGGACCAGCAGCATGGGCATCATCTTGAAGCTTGTTAAATATGCAGACTTGGCAGGGCACAGTGGCTCATGCCTGTAATCCCAGCACTTGGGAGTCCAAGGGGGGCAGGAGTTCAAGATAAGCCTGGCCAACATGGCAAAACCCTGTCTCTACTAAAAATAAAAATAAAAAATAGCCAGGCTTGGTGTCGGGTGCCTGTAATCCCAGCTACTCAGGAGGCTGAGACGGGGAATCACTTGAATCTGGGAGGTGAAGGTTGCAGTGAGCCAAGATCATGCCATTGCACTCCAGCCTGGATGACAGAGAGTCTCAGTCTCAAAAAATAACAACAACAATAATAACAATAATAATAAAAATACAGACTCTTGGCTGGGTGCAGTGGTTCATGCCTATAAACCCAGCACTTTGAGAGGCCCAAATGGGAGGATCACTTGAGACCGGGAGTTCAAGACCAGCCTGGGCAACACAGCAAAATCTTTGTCTCTACAAAAACTTCTAAAAATTAGCCAGGCATGGTGGCATATGCCTGCTGTCCTAGCTACTCAGGAGGCTGAGGCATGAGGATCTCTTGCACCTAGGAGGCGGGTCGAGGTTGCAGTGAGCTGTGATTGCACCATTGCACTCCAGTCTGGGCGGCAGAGTGAGACCCTGTCTCAAAAAAAAAAAAAAAAAAAAAAAATGGCCACGTGCAGTGGCTTGCGCCTGTAATCCTAGCACTTCGGGAGGCCGAGGCAGGTGGATTGCCTGAGCTCAGGAGTTCGAGACCAGCCTGGGCAACACAGTGAAACCCCGTCTCTACTCAAATACAAAAAATTAGCTGGGCATGGCGGCGTGTGCATGTAATCCCAGCTACTCGGGAGGCTGAGGCAGGAGGATCGCTTGAAATAAAATAAAATAATTAAAAAAATAAACTTAAAAAAAGGCAGACTTTTAGCTCTCCCAGATTTAATGAATCAGAATTTGCATCGGAACAAGATCCCAGGTGATTTGTGTGCATAGTGTAGTTGGACAAGCATTGCCCTAAGCAGTGAGTGTGTGAATACAGGTCTAGAACCCAAATGAGGACTTCTCACCTGGCACAGAGGTGGGCTGCTGGGGAGATGGCTAACTACATCTGGGGCTTCTGCCTACCTTGATGACTCAGACAAACTGTTGAGTCAGACACTTTCTGTCTCTTTCCAACCCTTGAATACCGCCTTGAATATAGTAAGTGCCGGGTGTGGTGCCAAGTGCCTGTAGTCTCTGGAGGCTGAGGCGGGAGGACTGCTTGAGCCCAGGAGTTCTGTGTGGTAGTTCGTTATGTGGATTGGGTGTCCGCACTAAGTTCGGCATCAGTATGGTGACCTCCCAGGAGCAGGGGACCACCAGGTTGCCTAAGGAGGGGTGAACCGACCCAGGTCAGAACATAGCAAGCAATAAGTATTCAGGGAATGAATGTTGAACCAATCTTATACTATTCTCTCAATTTAGGGTTTTTGGGGTATGCTGGACTTCTGCATCTGGACATATACTGCAAGTTATTTGAAAGGATTTTTAGTCTGGGCGCAGTGGCACGCGCCTGTAATCCCAGCACTTTGGGAAACCAAAGCACGTGGATCACTAGAGGTCAGGAGTTCAAGACCAGCCTGACCGACATGGTGAAACCGTATCTCTAAAAAAAAATACAAAAGTTAGGCAGGGCACAGTGGCTCATGCCTGTAATCCCAGCAATTTGGGAGGCCGAGGCGGGTGGATCCCTTGAGGTCAGGCATTCACAACCAGCCTAGCCAACACGGTGAAACCCCGTCTCTACTAAAAAAAAGCCTGGCATGGTGGTGGGTGCCTGTAATCCCAGCTACTCGGGAGGCTGAGGCAGGAGAATCAGTTGAACCCAGGAGGCGGAGGTTGCAGTGAGCCAAGATCGTGCCATTGCACTCCAGCCTGGGCAACAAGGGCGAAGCTCCATCTCAAAAAGAAAAAGAAAATTAGCTGGGTGTGGTGGTGCACACTTGTAATCCCAGCTAGTCAGGAGGCTAAGACAAGGGAATCACTTGAACCCAGGAGGCAGAGGTTGCAGTGAGCCAGGATGGCGCCACTGCACTACAGTCTAGGCAACAGAGTGAAACCGTGTCTTTAGCCAGGTGGAGTGATTCACACCTGTAATTCCAACATTCTGGCAGGCCAAGGCGGGAGGGTTGCTTGAGCCCAAGAGATCAAGACCAGCCTGGGCAACATAGCAAGACCCTGTCTCTACAAAACTAAAATAAAAGAATTTTTGTTCCGAATCAGGACCCCTGGAAGAATAGCTGTTGTCTAATGAGCAATGACTGAGTGCCAGGCCAGTGCATGGAACTATGTGGACATGCTCTCAGTGTTTCACCAAGTGTTTCACAAAGTGTGGTTGAATGCCACGTACATCATGAATGACCAATCACTTGTTAAGAGCTGCAGGTGTTGGCTGGGTGCAGTGGCTCATGCCTGTAATCCCAGCACTTTGGGAGGCCAAGGTGGGTGGATCACCTGAGGTCAGGAGTTCAAGACCAGCCTGGCCAACATGGTGAAAACCCATCTCTACTAAAAAATTTGCCAGGCATTGTGGCAGGCTCCTGTAATCTCAAAAAAATAAAAAGCTGCAGATCTTTTTTTTTAATTGGAAAAAGAAGTTGCAGGTGCTGCCCCAGATCTGCCTACTGAGAACCTTTGGGGATAAGGCTCAGATATCTGCAATTTTTGGCCAGGCATGGTGGCTCACGCCTGTAATCTCAGCACTTTGGGAGGCCAAGGCGGGCAGATAATTTGAGGTTAGGAGTTTGAGACCAGCCTGGCCAACATGGTGAAACCCCATCTCTACTAAAAATACAAAAAGCACTTGGGTATGGTGGTGGCGCCTATAATCCCAGCTACTTAGGAGGCTGAGGCAGGAGAATCACTTGAGTCCCGGAGGCAGAAGTTGCAGTGAGCCGAGATGGTGCCACTGAACTCCAGCATGGGCAACAGAGTGAGACTCCATCTCAAAAAAAAAAGGCTGGGGCCAGGCACAGTGGCTCACGCCTGTAATCCCAGCACTTTGGGAGGCCAAGGCGGGTGGACCACCTGAGGTCGGGAGTTTGAGACTAGCCTGGCCAACATGGAGAAACCCTGTCTCTACTAAAAATATAAAAATTAGCTGGGCACGGTGATGTGTGCCTGTAATACCAGCTACTTGGGAGGCTGAGGCAGGAGAATCGTTTGAACCTGGAAGGCGGAGGTTGCAGTGAGCCCAGATCGTGCCACTGCGTTCCAGCCTGGGCGACAGAGCAAGAAACTGTCTCAAAAAAAAAAAAAAAAAAAAAATCTGCATTTTTAACACGCTTCACATCCACCCCATCCACACCAAAGTTCATTGCATCCCTAGTTTACAGAGGAGGAGACAGAGGCACAGAGAAGTTGATTGACTTGCGCAAAGTAACAGAGCTGGAGAATGGTGGAGGCAGGACTCAAAGAAAGGATTGCCTGACTCCGGAATCCATAGTTTTAATCATATTGTCTATTACACAAGAAAAACTGATGTCTAGAGTGACTGTGTATTTAGTCATGTATATTGATTTGTGTGTATTTCGTGTGCCAACAAAGTTTGCTAGACTGTGACCCCTGGAAGGCAATTAATGTGTTTTATTTCTCTCAGTATTTGTAGCATCCATTACCATGCCTAGTACATAGAAGATCCTCAACAAAAGCTGTTTGAATTAAATTTCTACAGATACATAGTTATTCATCTCTATACACATTCACAGATAAACATATACAGAGGACATCTCATTTTCAGCTAGCATCTGAGAACAAGTTGTGACAACTAGAAATCTTCCCTCTCTATCTTGAACTATTTCAATCAAGTTTTTGCTAGCATTACTCCATTGACATGGCTCTTGTCAAGGACACCAGTAACCTCCATGTTGATGAATCCAATGATCAATTCTCAGCCTCCAGTTTGTCTGACCCCTCCACAGCTTTGGACATAAGGCTTTCTTCCCTCCTGAAACTCTCTCTCACTTCCTTTGGCTTCCAGGATATTCCTCCTACCTCTTTGAATGCTTTTTTTTTTTTTTAAACAACATTAACAACACTTTTGCTGATTCCTCTTCATCTTCCAGACTCTTCACCCTGCAGTGCTGAAGGGCACCATCCTCGAGCCCCTTCTCTTTCTCTGTTCACTTAGTTGATGATCTCAAATTTAAATACCATCCATATGCTCACTGACCACTCTCAAATGACATCTTCAGCCCAGACCTCGCCCCTGAGCTGAGGCTTCATGTCTAGCTGCCTGTCAATGGCTGCACTTGAATGTCCAATAGGCATCTCAGCTTCATATGTCCAACACTGAGCTCCTAATCCCCTAAAACCTACTCCTTCCAGTTTCCTCCATCTCAGTTAATGACAACTCCATCTTTCCATTGGTTCAAGGTAAAACACTTATCACTGTCCTTGGTTTCTTTCTTTTTCTCTCACGCCATCAGCAAATTCTGTCAGAGCCACCTTCAAAACATAAATGACCGCTTTCCACCACTTCGATTGCTACCGCTCTGGTCCAATCATCTCTCACCTGGTTTATTCACGTGGTCTCCTAATTGGCCTTCCTGCTTCAGCTTTGCCTCTTTAATCTGTTCTCCATGTAACAGCCAAGAGACCTGTTAAACCCAGGGTCAGATCACGTCAGTGTTCTGCTCAAAACTCTCCTTATCACTCCAGCAAAAGCCAAATTCCTAACAATGACCTACAAGGCCCTATATAATCTCTTTCATTTACATATTAAGCACATTCCTGCCTCGGAGGCACTGCACTTGCTGGTCTCTAGAGACCTTGGTTCTTAACCTTTTTTGTGCATGTGCCATGGACTATTTTGGCAGTCTGTGACACCTGTGGACTCCTTCCGAGTAGAGTATTTTTTTTTTTTTTTTTTTTTTTTTTGAGACGGAGTCTTGCTCTGCCGCCCAGGCTGGAATGCAGTGGCCGGCTCTCAGCTCACTGCAAGCTCCGCCTCCCGGGTTCACGCCATTCTCCTGTCTCAGCCTCCCGCGTAGCTGGGACTACAGGCGCCCGCCTCGTCGCCCGGCTAGTTTTTTGTATTTTTTTTTTAGTAGAGACGGGGTTTCACCGTGTTAGCCAGGATGGTCTCGATCTCCTGACCTCATGATCCGCCCGTCTCGGCCTCCCAAAGTGCTGGGATTACAGGCTTGAGCCACCGCGCCCGGCCTAGAGTATCTTTAAATCCATAAAATAAGTTCCACAAATTATAAAGAAAACCACTTGTATTGAAATACAACTCTCAAAATATTTAAACATATATATGTGCTTCTCTATTAATTCATTAAATTACAAGAGCTAGCACCATGATTTTGGAGTAGTGATGAGTAAAATGATATTTTTTTCAATAAATTACTCGTGAAGTGTAATATTCTAAGATATTTGCAACAATTCTAGTGATATGAAAATATCTGTGATTTCTACCAGCAATAATGTCACAGGTGTTGCTAATATCACTGACTTGTTATCTGTATTCATAATTGAAGAACATGCTACATTTTAATTAGTGAAAATAAAGTTGTAATTTTTTTCTCATCTAAGGTCAAGGATTCTCTGAATTCTATCCACAGACCCATGGAGAGGAGTCTGTGGTCTCCTGACTTCTCTTCCCCCATGTACATGCACACATACTCCCACATACAGTTCACTTCTTTACCTCCTTTTCTCAAAGACTGTCTTCTCGGTGAGAACTTCCCTGACTATTTTATTTCAAATTGCATTCCCACATTGTGTATCACCCTTTCCTACTTAAGAGTTTCTCCACAGCACTTAATCACTTTCAAGCATAATATATAGTTATTTTTATATTTTGGAGTTTAGAATAAAATCATGCCCAATTTTAATAACCTGCTCACTCTAGCAGCTAACATTTTTACCTTTTTTTTTTTTTTTTAAGTTCTGGGATACATGTGCAGGATGTGCAGGTTTGTTACATAGGTAAGCATGTGCTGTGGTGGTTTTGCTGCACAGATCATCCCATCACCTAGGTATTAAGCCCAGCACGCATTAGCTATTTTTCCTGATGCTCTCCCTGCCCCACCCCTCATTTGTTTATTTATTTACTTATTTGTGTGTGTGCGCGTGTGCTGTGTCCCCAACACCAAGAATGGTGCCTGGCATACGGGAGGCTTGTTGAGAAAAATGAAGGATTACCTCTCAAGAACTCTGTTTCTTCTCATTTCTTTCCTGTAAAAAGTTAATGAATGATTACATCCAAAGTAGAGATTGTGGAAAAAGGGAAAAAAAAAAGTTAATGAATGATTTGTGAGACTTTTAATAAAGATTAAGGAGTTACAATTAGCTTTATCGTTTTCATTCTGTTAAAGCTTCCAAGGTTAACCTTAAACAGCAGCAAAGAGCTGTGGGAATCCAAGGGTTTTGATAGGGCTTCCAGTCCTAAGCAAGAGATATTTTCAAGGGCTCATTAGAAGGCCTGGGTCTCACCCCAAGTCAGGGAACCACTTCAGAAGCAAAGTGCTGCTCATAAAATTCTTGCCAAGACAGCAGTCAGATCCCCCCATCCCCAATCAAACCAATAATAGTAATACTTTTTCTTTCTGGCAGTATGGTAAAATAGAAACCACGTAGGTCTCAAGCTCAGCTAGACCTAGGAGCCAATTCTGTCAGCACTTACTAGCCGTATGGCTGCGGTAAGTTACTAAACCTTTCTGAACAGGTAAGAAGGGGTTTGGGGGAGGATGAGACGGAATAGCTTACAAGATCACCAGTACATGGCAGGTGCACTTTAAACGGCCACCCCTCCCTCATCCATCTCTGGCGGTCATCTCTTTAGACTGCGCCACTATAAACTGGTACCCTCACTCCCACCCCAGAATGGACATCTGGACTTTGACCATCAAGCTTCAGAGAACAATTTCACCCTTCCAAGAAAAACCCCACTTAGGTACCAGGCAAAGTGCTAATGAGCACTATGCACCCTGTGCCAGTTGCTACTTTGCACATACCACATGTATATGTACATACATACATATATGTATATGTGCACACATGGCCTCAGCAACCCTCCAACCATCCCATTCTACCCAAAAGGAAAAAGAGATCTAGGGAGATGAATTCACTTGCCCACATCACACAACTTCCAAAATGCAAAGCCAGGATTAGAACCTAAGTATTTAACCATTTTGTTACACACTCCAAGTCTGCAACACCTGTTTCCAGACTCTGAACTTGGGTAGGGAAAAATCCCACCAATTGACCGCTGAGAGCCACAGCCAGGTCTAACTGGGAAGTAATACCCAGACCATCCTCTTGCCAGACAATTATCCTCAGACTTTGTGAATGAAGGCCAAGGAAGAAATGTTGCAGTGACTCTGAGCTCATATTTCTTTCTTGTTGCAAAAACTGCTTATTTCAGCATCCATCATCTCCCTCTTTGTTGGGTAGACAATCCGCCCTGTCAGAGGATTTGTGCTGTTATTATGAGTTTGTTTATTATTAGATTAATTCTCCTATAAGCAAATGTGTTCACAACATTCCATCGGGGAATCTTCTTAATTGTCACATAAATGTCATCTTATGTAAATTGAATATTTATCTTCCCATGGAAGGGGGTGGAGGGGTAAGAAGAATAAACAATCTTCAGTCTTGGAGAGGGAAGGCGATTCTGCTGTCCATTCACAACTCACCCACATGCCTTCAAAGCCAAAGGTGAGCTGAAAAATTATTGGATAATCTTTGAGGGGCAGCCGAGCATGAGGGGGAAGAAAAAGTTGGCCACGATGCTTTGGGGATGTTGGGCCAGGCTCCCCACAACCGCCTCCGGAGGCCAGACCACCCCCTCCCCAGTCAGAGGCATTCCGAGGAGGTTGAAGCCTGACCCCCGATTCCTCCCCGACCAGGCGGCCAGTCCTTCTCCTTCCTCGAGAGAAGGTGAGCTCGGCGGGCGCAGCGGGTTGGGTGGGTGTGGCCCGCGGCTCCGGGAACAGACCCAAGGCCCTGCCACCGCCGGCTAGCAGCCCGAGAGCCCGCCCGCCTGGCGAGCGCAGGCTCTTCTTCCAGAAACTGCGAGGATCCGAGCGCACTGTTTGTGCACCACAAGGTCAAGTCGGGAAGTGGAGCCGGAGGAGGAGGGGCGAGGAGACGAAGGGTGGGGAGAGGGGCGCCCCGCTTCCTCGCCATGTGCCAGCCTTTGGAAGTTACCCCTCGGTTTTTAACCCTTTCGGGGTAATGGGAAGGAAGAGCAAGGAGGAAGGGGTCGCCCTGGGGCAAAATCCTACTGGGGCCAGGATGTGCAACCAGTCACCCACCCACCCATCACTGCCTTCTCCACCCCCCGGAAATGCGGGGCAGCGCTAGGCGCCAGGAGGCACTCGGGAGGGGGGAGGGGGCGACGAGCCCAATGGGGACCCTCTCTACGGACCGCCCCTCTTTTCTTGAGGTCGCCTACAATTTCAAGTTCCTCCGCCCGGAATGTTAGTTTTCCATCTGGCGTGGGTGCGGGGAGGAGGGCCGCGCCCCCTCCCCAAGACTCGCGTGCGCCCCTCCACTCCCCTCCTGCCAGCACTTTCTGCTCACTTCTGGCGCTGCAAAACGCCACGCGATTCATTCGATTCGCATTTTAAAACCAGCGATTCAGAAGCAGGGCCTAGGGCGAGGGTCTTCCAGCGCTGGAGGGCCCCGGGGGGCGGGGTGCTCAGTGCAAACCTCGTTCCCTCCGCGAGTGTCGCCTCCAGGCTGTTATTTGCAAAGAAACGTCTTTTTGACGCAGGGAGAAATGGCAAATTTTAAGTACGTCATTAATATGGCGCCAAAAGATTTTTTTAAGTATAAGCTTGCTTTTTTTTTTTTTTTTTTAAGGTTGCGGGGGGCGCCGCCCGGGTCTGGGGCGCGTAGGGGGCGGGGTGTGAGCAGAAAGTGTGAGTGAAAGAGTGGAGGGGCGGGGTATGTGTGTGAGTGTGTGAAGTGTGAGCAGACCTGATGGGACTTGCACGGGCGCAGCCGCCGCTCGGGCCCGGCCCTGGGGACAGGGCGGGCTGGGGGCGCCCCAGAGTCCATAGGGAGTCCGGGCCCAGGGTGCCGGCTGGCGTGGTGGTGGGGGCGGTGAGGCAGGTCACCCTCCCCCCACGGGGCCCGCAACGCTACCTGGACTCCCCGCCGGAGCCAAACAACTGGGCGGGGGGTTGGGGGGGCGGCGACGGGGGTGTCGGGAACGGAGATCTGAGTGAATAAGAAAAAAGTGGCTACATCCCCCTCCCTCGCTCCTCCTGCCGACCAACCCACCCACCCCCACCCCAACACATTTTTTTTTTTTCTAAGAGATCACAAGGAAGTCTTGGTTTAAAGAAACAGAAACATACACAGGGGGTTGTGAATGGTGCCGACCGCGGCCATCGCAGTTGGAGGCTATTTTTTGGGGGGGTGCAGTAGCGTCCATGGAGATTACTTGCGCCAAACTCCTAGCGGCACGGCTCAGTCCGGCGGGCGGACAATCCCGGCGGGGGGCTGGGCCGGGACGCGGGGCCCGGCCGCTCCCTCGCCGCGACCCCGATGGATGCGCGCCCCCCGCCCTCCCGCGCCGGCCCCAGGAGCTCCCGGCTTCGGGAGCATCCTTCCCGCGCCGGTCCCTGCAGCGGCGCGTAGCCGAGGGCAGCGCCAGTCAGGGGGGCACCGCGAAGCAAGGTAAGATCCAGCCCCCGGCGGATGGGCCCTGCGCATCTCCACGACGTTATTTGGTGTTTTTGCAACAGATCTGCCAGCGCTCTTCGCTCCCTCGCTCTCTCTTGCTCGCTCGCTCCCTCTCTCTCCTGCTGGCTGCCTGTTCTAGGAAGCCAGCGCGGAGGGGGGGGGGAGATGCACAGCACAGGGGAGAGAGATTGCGCATGTTGGTCAGTCGTGTTTTAAAGAGTACAGTGCGGGGAGGCTGAGAGGGGCGCATGCAACAACAACTTTTGGAAGGGTGAGCTTGGCGACCTTCTTTATTAATGACTGCGGCAAAGCGCCCCCGGGCCGGCGAGGGGGCGCGGGCGGGCAGGGGCGCGTCAGGGCTGCAACTTGCCCCGCGGGCTCCGGTCGGGCGTAGGGGCTGCGGCGGGAGATGGATACGGTGGGGAGGTCGAGCGGCCGGGGCGGGGGCTCTGAGAACCTGGAGCTATCTGCCCTCCTGTCTCCCCGAGTTTCATTTTGTTGATACGCAGCACGTCCGGGCGCCGAACCGGGCTGAGCCGGTGCACATGACCTCGCGCTGGGCTCACGTGCAGCCGGTCCGGTCCCAGACACCTTCCGGGGGCCACCGCCTCCGCCCTGTCGCCCCCTCTCCCGGCCCGGTGCACGCGGGCGCTGCACGCGGGGGCAGCATGCTCGGCTCCTGGGGTTGGAGGCTCTGCACAAATTAGACAGTTTTTTGGAGGGGCGGGGGACACCCTTTACAGGTGAGTGTGGAGGGTGCGGAGCCTCGGCGCCAGGGGTAAGGACTGGGGTCGGGGGCAGCCTCCACCTCCGGGGCCGCGCGGGAGTCCAGCTGGGGAGAGGCGCTGGGAGAGTGGAAATGTACCGGCGGCGGCCGGAGCGGCGGGTGCGCGCCCGCGGGGCGACGGCAGGGGGCGTGGCCCTTGTTTACCTTCTCCCAACTCTGCCGGTTCGCGTCCCGCTTCAGGGACGGATCCGCAGTCCCCTGCCCCCTGCCTCGGGCCCTGCACCCTGGGTGGTACCAGGAAGATGCCGGTTCGTGGCGGACCCCGTTTGGGACGCACACACCTGACTCTCAAATGAGTGACATTGCAGCCCCCGCCCCCACCAAGCGCTGCTGCAGTCCCTGTGCCGGATCCCCGGCCCCGCCCCGCCCCCGGCAGTGGCATCTTCCCGGCCTCACCTCCTTCCTCCCTCTCCCTCCCTTCTTCCCACCCACTCGCCTGCGCCTGCGGAGCGGCGCCCGCCCGCCTCTTCCCCGCCTGGGTGCAGACTTGTGGCTCCCCATGGTTTCTTCCCGCCCATCCCTGGGTCCTGAGACACCCTCTCCTCTCGGCGAAGGGATGAGGGGTCAACTTGGCGATTCGCAGCTGTTCTGCCGGAGGATGGGGATGCCTGCGAGACAGCCAGGAAGGCTTCACTGTAGCTTCCAGAGGCCCAGCCCTGTCCCCTACTACACACAGCTACCCACCCCACCCGCCCCAGGGCTCGGCTGCCCTTCCCGGCGTCTCTTAAACCCCTCCCCCGACCTGGGTGTCAAGCCCACCCACCTCCCGGCGCCGCCCCCGGTCCGAACAGCCTCTTGCCCTTCCTTCGCCTGGGCCGGAGCCCCCCGCAGCCTCCTCCGGCTCCTCCTCCCGGCTCCCGCGGTCGGAATCACGCCGGCGCGCCTCCAGCCTGCGGTCCCGCGGACTGCCTCCAGGGGCGGGCTGGAGGCGCGCGCAACTCTCCTTCCAATCCCCTCAGCCGCTGCCGCTGGCCTGGGCACTTCTTTACCAGCTTGGCTGCTGGTCTCTTGCTGGAGGCTGGGGGAGGTGAAGAGTCACTGGGTGTCTTTGCCCTATACCGAAGGCACACTGCGGCCGGCGATTCTGGTCTGCAGATTTCCAAACCTCGCCACTGCGTCTAGCACCCCTGGCTCATCTTCTGCAGGATCCTGAGGCACAAAGTTTTATCCCTGGTCAGAGTTTGTAGGGGGTCATCGAGAGGTGTCATGTTTCCATTCAGAGCGGTTCCAAAGCGGCTAGGAAGGGGCTGAGTGGGACCTGGCCCTTGAGCTCTGATCCCAGACAGGCTGTCTGGTGAACATTTATGTCTGCAAACTGAGTCCTGGGTTTGGGAGGTGGTAGAGTCGCCTGGCCCCTCCTCTCGGAGTGGCATTAACTCCCTCCCTTCACTGGTAAAATTCCCAGTAGGACATTTGGCAAAAGGACTGAGCATGGAGCTGCCAACCGGGCCTGGCTTTGTTTCCTGGGTTCCCAGGCTTCTCCCCTACTCTGACTTTCTTTCTCACCTTAGGGCCCCAGATGAACGCACCATCCGTCTTGTCCCATCTTCCTTAGACGGGTTGGGACTCGCAGAGCCATCTAACAAGCAGAGGAGGAAAATAACAACAGAATAACTGTAAGGGGAAGGAATGAGTACTAAAGTTGGCCCAGGCAGGGAGGAGGGCTTTCATGTTTAAGAGATGCTATTTGCTTTTTGGGTCACAGGCTGCAAAAACAGGCTTTGATCCGAAGTGGGCGAATAATTTATTGAGCAAGTTTGCATGGTAGGGGAAAAAAGGGATGTTTGTTTGATCTGGAGCCCACTAGGTTGTCCCAAGTGCTGTTGGCTGTTGTTTTGAGTGGAAAAGCATTTGGTTCTGCAGCAAATGCCTCACAGAGGGAAGTCCTCGCCCCAGGCAGCAGGACTTGCAGTGAATGTTGGTTTTGAAACTGTTTGGCCAAGGGTCCCCCCAGCTCTTTTGGAGGCGAAGTGTTTAAGGATAGAGTTGTTTGGGCTCAGGATGCAGCAAATGTTTCCAGAATGTTTTCCCGTCCAAAATGCTTTTCCTTTCCCTAAATTGCCTGGCTAAAGAGCCAGTATCAGTGGTCCAAGAGGTTGTCAGAAATCTCCACTTAGCTTTCATTGACTGGTGAGGTGGGACTGTCAGTCCCCAGGCCCTAGATGCACCACAGAGTATTGAAGTTAGGCCTTGGACGCTGACCCCCACATCCTTGAGGGTGGGAGGCAGCATATTCTGGCTCTAACCTAGTGTTCCTCTTAACAGGAAGGCAGTTGTCTTATGCTCACGACACAGGTAAGAGGCTTCTAGTCCAAATTCTTCATAGCACATGCAGCAGGCTCTTTGGGACCTCACAGTTCTCCCTTTAGGTTCTCTGATGGGGAGGCCAGGTCAGAGTTGGGGAGCGGGATACCCTTGGCTTGCCCTGTCCTCCAGATAGTACCCTTACCATGTGGCTCAAAAGCTTACAGTTATAGGTCCGCTCAAAGCTCCTTTCAGACAGCACATAGGAATCTGGAATACCCACACCCTGGAACTTGTAGGCCTGTGCACTTTCACCCACTGGGGATGGGGTACACATTCTGGAGCCAGACAGCCTAGGTTTGAATCCTGGCTGTGCAGTTACCAACTGTCATAATGGCTCTATACCTCAGTTCTTTCTGTTACAAGGAGCACTTTCTGCAAATGGGATTAATAACAGTACCTATCTTATGGTGGATGTATAGAATAAGTGATTACCTAAAAAAGACTAAGTCCAAAGCAGGCATGCGATAAGCACGTCATTAGTATTAGTCATCCTTATTATACCTGGGGAGGGCCCCGATGCAGCCTTTTTTTTTTTTTTTTTTTTTTTTTTGGAGACGGAGTCTCCGCTCTGTCGCCCGGGCTGGAGTGCAGTGGCCGGATCCTGGCTCACTGCAAGCTCCGTCTCCCGGGTTCACGCCATTCTCCTGCCTCAGCCTCTCGGGTAGCTGGGACTACAGGTGCCCGATGCGGCTTTGACCTTTGATCTCTCACCTTTAGGCTAGGCCAGAGAACCAGCTCCCTTCTCTGCAGAAGGGATCAGAAGGATCCTGCAGGTGCCAATGCGCAGCCGATATGGGAGCGAGTGGACAGAGCTCTGCCCTCTCTGGGGCAAAGAGTAGGGTGAGAAGGTTCTGAAGAACAAAGTAGACAGAGTCTTTTCATTCTCCCACCATCTCATCCCCTCGGTACGTCCCCAGAACTGGTCTGGAGGGTGGGTGTGGGCAGCATCTTCAAGGCGAGCTGGGTCCCCTCTGGGACACTTGAAGTTGCAGACAGGCAGTGGCGGATGTTGGAAGAGGGTTCAGGCTCCTCTAGAGTTGGAGAAGCAGGTCCAGGAAGCTGACTGGAGGATCCCAGGCAGCAGCCCTCTACTCTGTGTACAAAATCATTTTTGTAACTGCAATTACTGTCCCTGAGAAGGCATTAAAGTTAATGAGAGATACGAAAGAGTGGGGCTGTGACCCCTGTTTAAAGCAGTTTAAGAGTGTGCAGCTCTTGTTTTCTGAATGTCTGGACTTCGCAACACAAGGAGGCTCTGAGGACAGGTTTTCCAGCCGAAATATCATTAAATTGTATTAGCATCTTATTACACATACGCCTTAGTGGTCTGCCTCAGACAGGGAGAGTTTTTGTTTCTCTTTGAAAGATTGTGTCTGGAATGGTAAATTGCCTGCTTGAAAGCCCTTTTTTCCCCCTTTTTTAAGGAGGAGGACGAAATCCTGCTGTGTGGTGGCGGGCAGGCCAGGCCTGGTGGCCCCTGGAGAGGAGAGGCTGGAGGCCAGGTTGGGGTGTTTTAACTGCCCAGGGAGTGGCTGTAGTGGCAGGCCTGAAAGGCCCACTGTTCCCAGGGTCAGCTGGAAGGGCGTTAATGGAGGCCCAGGGTGTTTATTTGAGTTTATTTGCAGAGAGGTCTTTAAAGGGGGCTGGCATTGGGCATTGGTGTTTTAAGTCCAGACCTGAGGCCCCCACTAAGACCAATCACTAGTGCTGCCAAGAAAACATCTGCCACCAAATTGCTGCCCTATTACTGAGTTGACATTGATCATTAGCCAGGAGCCCAACCAAATAAAGCCTCCTGGAAAATGTGTGAGGTTAAGACGGGGAAGGCAGGCTGTGAAAACAAGGGCAAAATCTTGGGCTAGGGTGTTTGTTCCTGCAAGCCACAGGCAGGCCAGCTGGACTGTGTGGTCCCAACACTTCTTGGGGGAGGGAGCGAGAGCACACTCAGCACTCCCTAGTATGTCTCTGGGGTCCTGGCCGGGGTCTAGATGGAATGCTTACTCTTCATGGAATATACATTCCCAAGGAGAATGACATGCAACAAGTAGCTCAACAAGCACAGCTGGGATGGGTGTTCCATGGAAACTGGGTGGTGAATTTCTTCAGATACTCTGATGAGCATAGACTGACATGGGCCACACTGAAGCTTAAACCTGAAGGTTGAAAAATCAGACATGCATAGACCACATAGAAGAATATTCCAGGCAGAGTGGAGTACAGCATGTGCACAGGTCTCGAAGTATGGAATCTTTGGCTTGTTCAAGGGAATGAAAGGAGCCCAGCATGGCTAGAAGGTGGTGAGGAAGGGGACGGTGGTGAATATGAACTTGTCCAGGTGGCGGGGGCCAGACTGTGTAGGGTCTTGTGGTCAGGAGCTTAGGATTTGTCCTTTGACCTATGAAGCCGTTGAAAGATTTTCAGTGGGGGCATGATATGATCTGATTTATGCCTTTTAAAATTTTTATTTTGTTCTAATTTTTTTTAGAGATGGGGTCTTGCTGTGTTGCCCGGGCTTGCCTTGAACTCCTGGACCCAAGTTATCCTCCTGCCTCCACCTCCCAAGTAGCTGGAATTATAGGCGCATATCACCATGCCCAGCTTCTGATTTATACCTTTTTTTTGAGACAGAGTCCCACTCTTGTTGTCCAGGCTGGAGGGCAATGGCACAATCTCAGCTCATTGCAGCCTCGGTCTCCCAGGTTCAAGCAATTCTCTTGCCTCAGCCTCCAGAGTAGCTGAGATTACAGGCTTCCGCCACTACGCCTGGTTAATTTTTGTATTTTTAGTAGAGACGGGGTTTCATCACATTGGCCAGGCTGGTCTTGAACTCCTGACCTCTCAAGTGATCCGCCCGCTTCGGTCTCCCAAAGTGCTGGGAATACAAGGATGAGCCACTGCGCCCGGCTTTTTTTTTTTCTGTTTTTTTTTTTTTTTTTTTTTTTGAGACAGGGTGTCACTCTGTCACCCAGGCTGGAGTGCAGTAGCGTAATCACAGCTCACTGCAACCTCAACCTCCTGGCTTCCACTTCAGCCCCTTCAGTAGCTGGGACCACAGGCACACGCCACCATGCCCAGCTAACTTTTGTATTTTTTGTGGAGTCGGGGATTTGCAATATTGCACAGACTGATCTTGAACTCCTAGGCTCAAGTGATCCGCCTGCTTTGGCCTCCCTAAGTGCTGGGATTACAGGTGCGAGTCACCACACCCGGACTGATTTACGCTTTTTAGACATCACTCTGGCAGCTGTGTGGAGCCTGGACATGGGTGAATTGATAGTGGAAGCTGGGAGATGAACAAGTGGTTCAGGCAAGAGATGAGATTGGTTTGGACCAGTGTGGTGACAGTAGGAAGAAAGTGGGTGTGTTCTGGAGGCAGAGCCTAGTGGACTTGGTGGGGCTGAGGATGCACAGAGAGGCTGTGGGCTTCTGCTTCATTGAGGGGACTCTACAACACCCACACTTTGTTTTTTTTTGTTTTTTTGTTTTTTTGTGTTTTTTTTTTGAGACGGAGTCTTGCTCTGTCACCCAGGCTGGAGTGCAGTGGCCGGATCTCAGCTCACTGCAAGCTCCGCCTCCTGGGTTTACACCATTCTCCTGCCTCAGCCTCCTGAGTAGCTGGGACTACAGGCGTCCGCCACCTCGCCCGGCTAGTTTTGTATTTTTTTAGTAGAGACGGGGTTTCACCGTGTTCGCCAGGATGGTCTCGATCTCCTGACCTCGTGATCCGCCCGTCTCGGCCTCCCAAAGTGCTGGGATTACAGGCTTGAGCCACCGCGCCCGGCCGACACCCACACTTTGAAGGGGAGCTTCCTACATGTGTCTCCATGCTGGGGGTTGCATGAGAGGTGCCAATAGACTAGTGCAAATGGCAGGAAAAGGAGATCCTTTCTTTCCTAGAGTCTCCTTTATAGGTAGGATTTCAGGAGCACTTTCTGTTCTCGAAAGCAAGTGCCTTGTGACACTGAAATCTCCCACAGCAGACCTTGCTTTGGGGAGATGGGGAAGCCAGTGGAGAGGAAAAACCAGAGGCCAAGATCACATCTAAGCACTTCCACCCCCACGTGTGTTTGCAGTCCTGGATTTCAGCTTTGGGAGAGGAGTCCTCCCTGTCCCTCTTGCTGAGTTTGCAAGGAGGGTGATCCATGGGGCAAAAAACTGACACAGTGCAGTCCCAGGCCTCATTAGCCACTGTGACAGTGGGAGCTCGCTGGAGCAAGGAGGCCTTCGGAAGACTTGGTTTAAAGGAAAGAAGCTGCACTCACAAAACAGTGGCTTCCCTCTCAAGCCTAATTATTATAACAATTAAGCCACCACAGAATTTGCTCCCTTAATAATAGCCTCCCATGGGACAACCCTGACCCAGAATAATCCCTAGGCACTCTGGGGTGTTCCGTGGAGGACAGGGTTGGATGGGGAATTGGCTTGGTGCAGGGTGTAGGTCCGCATGCTGACATTCAGCTGTTGGTCCCTGGGCAATCAAGGAGTCCTTCCTGACTGTGTAAGGTCCCTGCCTCTTTTTTAGGAGCCCTTCCTCCAGGACTCTCCGACCTGGTCCAAGGCTGCCATGGTGTTACTAACTGGCACCCATATGGATAACTCGCCACTGTGCTGAGGGCTTTATGCTGTTCTTATTTATTCCCACCAGCTAATTCTGGCCCACAGATGTGTTTAGTTTGGCCCTTTCAAAGTGTTGTAAAAATTCTGACTCAGTTGCCAACATTTTAAATTCAGGACATTTGTGTAAAAAGCCAGTTCCAGTTTATGTCCTCTGGGAGGTAAGTCTTTCCCAAGGTCCCTGGTCTGTGAGGAGAGGAGCTAGGATTTGAACCCATCACCCCTGAATCCACAACTTCTGCTTTTAATGCTGTGGGAGATGCTGGCTCGGAAGTGCCTTCTTTGCAGGAAATGAAGAGAAATGGAATTCGCATACAGGATTACAAGAGAAAATGGGTGGGTGCACTTTTAGCACCTCCCCCCCAACTCCACCCACCAATGTCAGGACAAAGCTGGGTTGCCCTGAGCTGGGCTGGGCTGAGCTGAGGAAGATGTAGGCTAGTATTAGGAGTCAGAATTCTGTCAGTCAGCTTTTGTCACACTCTGTTTTTTTTTGAGACGGAGTCTCGCTCTGCCGCCCAGGCTGGAGTGCAGTGGCGGGATCTCGGCTCACTGCAAGCTCCGCCTCCCGGGTTTACGCCATTCTCCTGCCTCAGTCTCCCGAGTAGCTGGGACTACAGGCGCCCGCCACCTCGCCCGGCTAGTTTTTTGTATTGTTTTAGTAGAGACGGGGTTTCACCTTGTTAGCCAGGATGGTCTCTATCTCCTGACCTCGTGATCCGCCCGTCTCGGCCTCCCAAAGTGCTGGGATTACAGGCTTGAGCCACCGCGCCCGGCCTTTTTTTTTTTTTTTTTTT
>NW_016805277.1:1114576-1127856 GCF_001698545.2 Rhinopithecus bieti | reverse complement strand
TTTTTTTTTTTTTTTTTGAGATAGGGTCTCACTCTGTCGCCAAGGCTGGAGTGCAGTGGCACGATCATGGCTCACCTCAGCCTTGACCTCCTTGCCTCAAGCTATCCTCTCAACTCAGCCTCCTGCATAGCTAGAACCTTAGGCATGTGCCACCACAACTGGCTAATATTTAAATTTTTTGTAGAGATGGGTCCCACTATGTTGCCCAGGCTGGTCTCGATCTCCTAGGCTCAAGAGATCCTCCAGCCCTGGCCTCCCAAAGTGCTGGGATTACAGGTATCATGCCCTTGACACGCAGACACTGGAAGGCAGTGAGGGTGGCAGCTGTGGGTTGCTGGGCTGTCTGTGCTCTACTGCGCAGAGGCAGAGAAGTCAGAAGGTCAAGAGCATGATCTCCTGAATCAAATACAGTCACTGACATCTTGCGCAGGTCACTTAACCTCTGAGCTTCAGTTTCCTCCTCTGCGAAAGGGAAGCAGCCATGGTATATGCGTGTAACAAAGGGCTGCTCTAAGGACTCATTGAGGTCCCTGTGGACCCCCTCCTGCTACCATGAGTGCTTAGCAGTCTTAGCCATCCTTGCTCCTGCCTTTGTGCTGCTTGTACCACCAGTGACCCTTGGAACCTCAGCCTCTGGAGGGCACTTTACCGGCACCTTTGAAGCTGGGTGGCAAGCAGCCGCCTCAGTGAGTCTTCCTGCCATCCTGATCCTGCTGGTGGTGGGCACTGGGGTAGAGAGAAGCTCCCGGCTAAGATCAAGTCCAAGGCAGGAGGGCCATCCTGGTCAGCTGAGAGATCTGGGTGTTCAAACCCACCTTAGAGAGCAGATGCTCCCTAGTCTCTGCAAGGCTGCAGTAAGATGGTGGCATCCCAAGGCTCAGCAGGAATGAACTGGGGTTGGGGGCAGCGGGAGTTAGGTGCAGATGGGCTGGGCAACGGGGCTTTCTCTCTACTGACACAGACTCCTCCCTATCCTTTGCTGTGGGGAGTCAGTCAGGGAACATAGGGGAGCGTGCTCTGAACCCTGAGCCCCCGACGTGTTCCCACATTAGGACTCAGCCACAGGCGAGCTGTAAGACCCAGAGCAGGTTAACGCACCACCTGCTGTGATCCCCTCTGAGGGGATGAGAGCAGGCTCTGCCACCTGGGACTCATGAGGATTATAGGAAACAGTGGTGGGAAAACACTTCCAGCAGCCAGGAGCTGATGGAGGGTACAAAGGCAGCTCAGCATGCACCTGGGGATCAGACCTTATGGATTCAGTCCCATCTCAGCCACTTACCAGCAGGACAGGGTACTGGCCTCACTTGTAAATGGAGCTCACAGCTCACCTGGTTAGAACAGGAGATGGTGTGGATAAGGGAAGACTCTGTGTGAGCTCAGTATGAGGCCTCTATGTGAGAGTTGTCCTTAATACTGTGAAGTTAGATGTTGCAGTTGAGGTAGAGTTTATTTGTACTTTTATCTGGGAAGGGTGATGGGGAGTAGGAGGGCAGGGTAGCTCAACCCAGGACCAGTCACCCTGGGCCTGATGTGTCTCAGGGACTCATTCTGGAGCGTCCCCCACCTCTCTCCTGCTTCTGTACACTGCTGACCACCACTCACAGGACTAGGCCCTCAGTGTTGTCTGTGCTGGCTTGTCCCTAACTTCCGATAGCACGGTCCTCCTGGAAGAATCAGTCTTGTTTCCTGTCCTCTACCCTCTTAACATCCCTAGAGGACTTGTGGCTCAGGAGGCCTTTGCAGTGGTGGGCCTGAGTGTCCTTGGGTGGCATCTGGGACTGGGCAGGTCATGGTCACTATTCAGCTTCTGCTTGGTGACACCCCCATGTCCTCTCCCTCTACAACAGCTTTGTTTAGACCCTTGCTTAACCGAGGGCTCTGGGCTCAGGAGGTGGGAGATGCAGCCTTTTAGAATCCCAGGGCCTCTGTGGATGGGTGGAAGAGGGTGGTGCTGGCAGAGAAGAAGGCTAGGGCAGGGCTTTATTCTGTTCTTTCTGCAGTGGAATAAGTGGGGAGGTAGGTTATGGGGTGATTTTCTGAGAGGCTGAGGATTTCCCAAGCCATCCGTGAGTATAATGGGCTTGCCTTTTGTTGCAGATGGAAGAGAAGAGGCGAAAATACTCCATCAGCAGTGACAACTCTGACACCACTGACAGTAAGGCCTTCCAATTTGGGCTCCTGCAGGGAAAGCATCTGAATAGTGGTCAGGCCCACAGGCCCAGATGGGAGGAGGCTGCCCTATGGTCTTAATTTCACTAAGAGGCATGTTGATGAAAGCATAAATCAAGTCAGGTTTCTCCACTCCTGCCCCTCCACTTCTAAAAAAGTCCCTGCACCTTCCATGACCTCCAGGGCCTTGTTCTCCCAGCTGTACTCCCCCTTACCCTCTAGGTCCCAGCTCCATTTGTTTTGCTCTGGTCGGAACAGATTGGCTCCCCTCTGGGCTTCTCTATATATTAAGTCAAGGCCCATATAGAAAGTCTGTATACAACAGATACAAACCCAGTCACCTTTTATCATACTTACTGGATAAGTACCATTTCCCAATCAGTGGTAAGCTCCTTGATAAGAGGTCTCTTGTCTTGCTTACCACTATATCCCCAGCTATGATCTGGCACATAGTAGGTGCTCAGTAAATGTTTGCTGAACAAATCAATGAAGATACCCAACCTTCATAAAATCTTGGCAATAGAATCCCAGAGTTAGACTTGTGTGTGGATTGGCGTGTCAATTGGATGTGATGGTTGCGGGGAGGGGTGTGTGGAATGCATTATCAAGCAGCAGAAGAAGTTTAGGGAGCCTCCCCTGAAATTTGGAGAAGAGAAGGGAGGTTTATGCAAAGTGAGGGCTCTGGTACTAGGTCATAAGGCAGCTCTTCTCAGGTGCCCAGAAAGCCAGGCCTGCCTGTGCCTGTTGGAGTAAGGAGTTCCATCTGCTGTGGGTAGGAGGGTTGTGCTGCCAGGAAGATCTCATCTAGCAATGATTGCCTTGCTGGACGCCCAGGCTAAGGAAGAGGCTGACCTGCCAAGGAGGCCGGGCTTGGAGCTGTGCAAATTTAGACCTGTTTCTTCACACTTATGAGCAAGCGAGATTAGGGGGCTTGCCAAGGCCCCTCCTAGCTCCCAGAGTTCCACAGCCCCCCAAAAGCCTAAGCCTAAGGGTAGATCCACTAGGATGACCAAGGAGGTCTCAGCCCTGTCCCTACCTCCATGTCTCATTTGTTGTCCTTTAGGCTCTGTTTGCTCAGCTTGGCTCTGGCATCCCACCTGGCCAGCCCTTCTTCCCTATAGCAGGAGATCACAGCATCTGGCCTTTTGTGGCTACAACATGCTGCCTGTGGCCTGGCTCAGTAGAACCAAAAACCACATCCTCCATTTCTAACTTTATTGTAGGCAGAGGAACCCTTTGAGAGGGCCAGGTACTTGCAAGGCTCCCCACCAGCCCCCTCCATTGTGCCCACCCATGGCAGCTACCCCTATTCAGCCAAAACCATAGTGTCTCCCTATATCTTGCTGCTCCTTTGATTCATAGGGGTAGAGGCCACAGCCCTGTCATCCAGCAAGGGCCTTAGACCCTAGTAATTATAGCTAATTTTTTTTTTTTTTTGAGACGGAGTCTTGGTCTGTTGCCCAGGCTGGAGTGCAGTGGCCGGATCTCGGCTCACTGCAAGCTCCGCCTCCCAGGTTTACGCCATTCTCCTGCCTCAGCCTCCCGAGTAGCTGGGAGTACAGGCGCCCGCCACCTCGCCCGGCTAGTTTTTTGCACTTTTTAGTAGAGACGTGTTAGCCAGGATGGTCTCGATCTCCTGACCTCGTGATCCGCCTGTCTCGGCCTCCCAAAGTGCTGGGATTACAGGCTTGAGCCACCGCGCCCGGCCTATAGCTAATGTTTACTGAGGAATCACTGTGTGCCTGGGACTGTGCTCAGACTTTACAGGCATGATACCACTTATTCCTCACAACAGCCCTTTGAAGATAGGTGTTCTCTTGCCCTCATTTTACAGAACAAACTAAGGCTCAGCAAGATTGAATCATTTGCCTAGGGTGACAAGCTAGTAAGTGGCTGGGTCAGAACTCCGCTGGTAGCCTGGATCTGCTTCAGAGCATCTCTCTTCCCATTGCCCTGCTCTGCCTCTGAATACCCACTGCATCATCCCAGAGTATTGGGACAGTACCTAACCTGGGGCAGGGTGAAGAGTGGGCATGAAAGGCTTATTCCAGCTCTCTTTGAGCAGAGTCCCAAAGAGGGCCAGGGACTTGTCTGGGGTCACACATTATACTAATACTGAGCCCCAGTAACAGCCTTTGATTTCTCCAGCCCTTCTGGTTGGCGAGTAGAGGAGGCTTCATGTCCCATTTCATCAGTGGGGAGACTAAGGCCCAGAGCAAGGATAGTCCACTAGGTGCTCACTGAGGTTTCTCCCTCCTGAACATTCTAGCCGGGGCTTTGCTTAGAGGCTTCCTATTCTTGGGCATGAGTGGGTGGTGCTCCTAGCCCTCCAGGACCCCTAATGGACTGTTCTCTCTCTGCAGGTCATGCGACATCTACATCCGCATCAAGATGCTCCAAACTGCCCAGCAGCACCAAGTCGGGCTGGCCCCGACAGAACGAAAAGAAGCCCTCCGAGGTGGGTAGTGATGAGCTTCCCAGAGATCCGTGGGGAATGAGAGTGAGCTGCCTTGCGGAGACAGGGGCAGAGCATTTCTCGCAGAGGGCATGGGCAGTGCAGAGGGAGGCCAGCGTGGCCGAGTGGAATGAAGGGGAGTAGGGGCCAGTTTCCCTCAGCCTTCCAGGTTGTTGTGAAGGTGTTCCAATGAATCTGAGCAAGGGGAGAAGCCTTTCAAGGATCTCAGACAGGGTAATGACACAGCCTGATGTTTTAGTGAAAGTTCCCCCTGGCTGCTGTGAGAGAAGGGAGAGTTGCAGTTGTCCAGCAGGGAAACAGTGGTGGCTTAGAGTTGGGTGGTAGCAGTGCAATGAGAAGCAGTAGGGTTTGTGACATTTTGTAGGCTAAGCCAAGAGTGATAAGGATTTGCTGGCGCATGGATAAGGGATGGGGTCCTCAGAGCCAGTTAGTCATAGGTTCCTTGTACCCATTTCACAGGCATCTGCATTTGAAGCCTTCCTTACTTTGACCTGGGATGTTTGTTACAGCAGGTAGAGGTTTATGGCCTCTGGAACTGAGAAGAGCACTGGGGGTGGGTAGACTCCTGGACACCTGGACCCTCCTTCCTGAGGTCCCTGAAAACTCCCACCCTAGGGCCTTATTGCTCCTTTTCTTAGGTCTTCAGTGCTAATACCACGAGGCATTCATTGCACTGACCACAGAAGAAGCCTTTGGCACAGATGGGGCTACAGGAGCATGGAGAGATGGAGAGATGGAGGGTCTTAATCCTGGTTCTTTTTTTTTTTTTTTGGAGACTGAGGCTCGCTGTGTTCCCCAGCCTGGAGTGCAGTGGTGCGATCTCAGCTCACTGCAACCTCAGCCTCCTGGGTTCAAATGCTTCTCCTGCCTCAGCCTCCTGAGTAGCTGGGATTACAGGTGCGCACACCACACCCTGCTAATTTTTGTATTTTTAGTAGAGACGGGGTTTCACCATGTTGGCCAGGCTGGTCTTGAGCTCCTGACCTCAGGTGATCTGCCTGCCTCGGCCTCCCAAAGTGTTGGGATTACAGGCATGAGCCACTGCACCCGGCCAATCCTGGCTCTTAAGTAGGACACTGTACTACAGCCAAGAAGTAGCCAGGCACTAGGGCTGGATGCTCCTTTTTAACCCTTAAAACTAGCCCAGAATTTCTCAGTCCTCTTGTAAATAAGGAAAGTGAGGATGCCAAGGCTATTTAGCCAAAACCTTAAATCCTTGGGGCTCACAGTGCCAAGGGCAGAAAGGCCCAGAGCTTGGTGGCAGGACCCTCGGCATGGGTTGGGGAGGATGTCTTTCCTCCACGCTGGCCCCTCCTCTGTGCTCCCTCACCACAGGTGCAGTCCTGGCTCCACTGTCTTTAGCCAGCCCTTAGAGGGGGGCTTCCGCAGATCCTTGCATCTGAAAAAGGACTCCGCCTTGCCTCTTCCAGGAGCTGCCCTCCCCTAGGACTCTCCCCTGGGGAGGTGGGAGCAGAATTCTTTGAGACCTGATGCCCCATCCCCCAAGCCTGACCTCCATGGCCCCATGGTGGGTAGGGTATAGACAGTGTTTTCTCTGGGAATACCATTACAGGAGGGGAATGCAGTGCTGGGGTGAGGTGGAGGTGGGGGTGGGACAGTGTTGAATCTCACTGCCCTCCTGGGGTAGCCCTGCTTGGTAGGGGGATGGGATGTGCTTAAGTGCAGCCAAGGAAGCAAAAGGCAGGTGGGGCCTTGGGGAGCCCTGCTGGCTCTTGGTTGTTTGGGACCTTCCCAACCCCTGTCTTTTTTTTTTTTTCCTTTGTTCTTTTGAGACAGGGTCTCCCTCTGTCACTCAGGATGGAGTGCAGTGGTGCAATCATGGCTCACTGCAGCCTCAAACTTTCAGGCTCAAGTGATCCTCCCATCTCAGCTTCCCGAGTAGCTAGAACTACAGGTGCACACCACCATGCCTAGCTAATTTTTTTTTTGTTTTGTCTTTTTTTTTTTTTTTCAGTAGAGACAAGGTCTCACTGTGTTGCTCAGGCTGGTCTCAAATTCCTGAGTTCAGGCGATCCTTCCGCCTTGGTCTTCCAAAGTGTCAGGATTACAGGCATGAGCCACTGCGCCTAGCCTCACCCCAGTCTTGAGAACTACAGGGACTCCCCAGTTGCTGTGGTTGAAGTAGTAAAACAGTAGCTACCTTTATGTGCCTTCCTGGTCCTGGAAGGCAAGAATTGTCATTCCCATTTCAGACATGAGGAACCTGCCTTTCGAGTATCCCACCTATCTCCTGTTTACCATAGCTGTTCAAGTTGAAGTGGGATGGGGAAGTTTTGGGGGGCTCCTAGCGCTGGCTTATCTCTTTGACTCCACGGGGAGCTTAAGCCAGTCTCCTGCCCCTGCTTTGCTTCCTCCAATCTCCAGTGGGAGGAGGGGCCACCTCCCAGGCGCAAGGCTGCCATCTGCACCCAGGATTGGGCCTGCCTGGGAGGAAACAGGTGTCAGCGGAGGCTGAGAAGAAAGAGCAATTTGCATGGGGCAGAAAATTCCCCTGCCTCTTGGGTTTTCCAGCCCAGAGCCTTTGTACCTTTCCACACCTAAAAATAGTCAAACCCATGGTACAAGTATCGATTCCCAACCCTGCTGGGGACTGGCTCCACATGGCCCTGGGTCCAAGCCCAGGAGCCTCCACAGGCTCTGAGGTCTGCCTAGGAGACACCTCCCCACCTCAAGTCCTGGGCTCTAGAAGGGCCAGTGAAGTCCTCCCCGCCCAGAACCCTTGAACTGTTGCCGAGCACAAGGTTTTCCTCCTACAGTAGGCTGGAGAGCAGCCTGAGAGGTTTTCCTGGTCCCCTAAGTGACAAGGTTGAGCCGTTATCTTGGGGCAGAGAGGAAACCATCAAGGAAAGCTTCCAAGTTATTTGGCTCATGAGACGGCGGAGATGAAAGCGAGGATTTGGCGGCAGAGAATGTTTGCACTAAATCACCTCACGAGCTGCTCTCTTCTCTTTCTGTGAATGGCTTGGGTGGGGCCTTTATGGTCTGCTGAGCCTGGGCTTTGGATACCCTGGTGAAGGGGGTTCTGGGAGCCCCATCTACTCAGTCCCCTAGAGTATGAAGCCTGTGGGGTGGCTGTCAGGCTGGTCACGTGGTTTGCTTAGTGTGGCAGGAGTCCCCAGTGAGAACACTTATGGAGTGATGTGTGTGCTGTGGAAACCCCCTCCTTGGTGACTGCAGAGCCATGGAACCCGTGGTTCACTTGTCTCCTCATCTCTAAATGTGGGCAGTGATGGGGTGGGGGTTTGAGGACCAGGAGTGCTTAGCATGGCACAGGCAGTGGGCACAATGAATCCAACCTGTGAAAGGGCTGGGGTTGGGTTTGGGTGAGATAGGCAGGGATGCCCTGTGATGACCTCTCAGGAGCTGACCCTTCCCAATGCACCCTAAGGACACGAGTCAAGGGGCACTCTACACCAAGTGAGGTGCCTCAGGGCTGAAGAAAGCGCTTGACCAGGAGTCAGGACCCTGGACAGGGCTAAGGCCTGGAGGCCCAGCTTCCCATCTGGCCCTTGCCCAGTGGCTGGCCCCTCCCTCAGCCAGAGTGAAAGGGGAGTGAGTGCTGGCCTCCAAGCTGAGAGCTGAAGGCATGGGCCCCAGGATTCTTGGGCGGCTGGGCTAGGATTTTTGGTGGAAGTGCGCAAAGCCTGAAGTCTGCCCTGGGATCTCCTTAAAGCAGTAGAAGGAAAAGGTGGAGCTGCCCCTGAGAACTCAGCCTACTGCCTTCTGTTGCCTATGGCATCCCAGCAGAGCTGTCTATCCTTTGGCCCTGAAGTCCTGAGCCTGGCCTGGGGAGCTAGTGTAATAATTTACACAATGAGTTTCTGGACTTGCCTGGTTCACTAAATGGTGTAGCCATTGTTAGTGCTTAACCCTTTGTGGGACACATCTCAGAATCTGATGGAAGTCAGAGAGCAGAGATTACTGTTTTAATACCACCCCACCCCAGGTCTTCTGACTTACATGGTCTGGAATAGCACCTGTACTTTTTTTTTTTTTTTTTTTGAGACGGAGTTTTGCTCTTGTTGTCCAGGCTAGAGTGCAGTGTTGCGATCTCAGCTCACCGCAACCTCTGCCTCCTAGGTTCAAGCGATTCTCCTGCCTCAGCCTTCTGGAGTAGCTGGGATTACAGGCATGTGCCACCACGTCCAGCTAATTTTTGTATTTTTAATAGAGATGGGGTTTCTCCACGTTGGTCAGGGTGGTCTTGAACTCCCGACCTCAGGTGATCCGCCTGCCTCGGCCTCCCAGAGTGCTGGTATTACAGGCGTGAGCCACCATGCCTGGCCTTTTTTTTTTTTTTTTTTTTTTGGAGATGGAGTCTCACTTGGTTCCCCAGGCTGGAGTGCAGTGGTGTGATCTCAGCTCACTGCAACCTCCACCTCCCACGTTGAAGAGGTTCTCTTGCCTCAACTTCCCGAGTAGCTGGGACTACAGGCACCTGCACCACACCGGGCTAATTTTTGTATTTTTAGTAGAGATGGGGTTTTGCCATGTTGGCCAGGCTGGTCTCAAACTCCTGACCTCAAGTGATCTGCCTGCCTCAGGAAGTGCTAGGATTACAGGCATCAGCCAGTGCACCTGGCCAGCACCTTTTTTGTTTTTTTGAGATTGAGTCGCACTCTGTCACCCTGCTTGGAGTGCAGTGGTGTGATCTCGGCTCACTGCAACCTCCACCTCCTGGGTTCAAGCAGTTTCCCTGCCTCAGCCTCCCAAGCAGCTGGAATTACAGGTGCATGCTACCATGCCTGGCTAATTTTTGTATTTTTGTTAGAGACAGGGTTTCACCCTGTTGGTCAGGCTAGTCTTGAACTCCTGCCCTTGTGATCCGCCCACCTCGGCCTCCCAAAGTGTTGGGATTACAAGCACGAGCCACCGTGCCCCCTAGTACCTGTACTTTTTTAACAAGCCCTCCTGTTGGGATCCAGGGTTAAGAACAACTGCCATAGGGAGGCCAAGGCGGGCAGATCACCCTAGGTCAGGAGTTCAAGACCAGCCTGGCCAACATGGTGAAACCCTGTCTCTACAAAAAAATACAAAAACTTAGCTAGTCATGGTGATGCACACCTGTAATCCCAGCTACTCAGAAGGCTAAGGCAGGAGGATCACTTGAGTCCAGGAGGCGGAGGTTGCAGTGAGCCGAGATTGCACCACTGCACTCCAGCCTGGGCTACAAAGCGAGACTGTGTCCCAAAAAAAAAAGCAAAACAAACAAAAGACAACTGCCATAGACTTTTTCCTTCCCTTTGCCTAAGACAGGAGTTCCTGGCTTGGTTGTTCCCCGGAAGCTTCTTTGAGTATTTTTGAGGGGGTAGGGAGTGGAAGCTATGGCTAGGTTGAAGGAGAGGGAGGGAGGCTCTCCAGCCTGGTTCAAAGATCTAAGCAACGTCAGGGAGTGTGGGTGGGGGCAGTCCACCACTCCATCAGCTTCACAGAGGGGATGGCGGATTGACAAATTTCTGCCCCGCCCCGGACTTGCCAGAGGTGTGAAGGACAGTTCTGGGAGAGACCTGGAGGCCAGCCGCATGTTTTGGGGGGCTACTGTTTGAGGTGGTGTCCTCCTCTGACCTGGGCAGAGACACAGGCGGAAGGGCAGGGTAAGCGGTGGGGGTTTCCCCAGGCAGGCTGTTTTGAGGTAGAAAGCTTCATTTTCAGGAAATCAGAGTCCCCAGAAGTCAGCCAGTGGGCAGAGGCCTGGGTCTCTGTACTGGGAGCTGCTGATGCTGATCAAAATCAGCAAGTGCTCAAGAGTACCTAGTGGGCCTAGCTCAGTGCTGGGGACAGAAAGCACAGGCCCTGTCCCTGGGGAACTTGCCCTCTGTCAGCAGGATGCAGGTGCTACACAGGAAGGGGTCTGTTATGGGAGGTGCAGCCTGGCTTTGCCAGAACGCCCAGGCTTTGCCCCAGGACATCTGTGACTCCAGGCAAGTGAGCCTCAGAGACCTTATAGTAGAGTTCTGCCTTGGGCCCTCCCAGGGAGTTGATGATCTGTAGATGTGACTCCTTCCCGAGGCTCATGGAGCCCTGGGGGGTGAAGGGAGCCCCAGAGGTGAGTGGGGCAGGAGGTGGGGAGTGTCGGGTAAAGCAGGCCACCCTGAGCTGGAAGCCTGGATGGTGGGAGTGGGGATTCAGCTGTTGGCTCCTCTATAGGCTCTGGTGACAAATTAGTACGTCCCTAGTTGCATGTACCACTGAGGCCCTTCACCAATGCGTAGTGCCTAGTCCCTGGGGAAGGGGCCCGGGAGAAACCTCTGCTACCAGCAAGGGTGTGTCCCCTAGACCCAGTGTCCTTGAAAGTCCCTCTATAAGGAATGCCACCCCCACTCCCCAAGAAAACTCAGCGAGTGGAGATGCAGCTTCTCAGCTTAACCCTTGCTTTTAAAAATGGAATCCTTCTCCTCCCCTGGGTGAAGGGTAAAGACAAGGATAGCCAGACTGCGTTGGGTTCCAAACCACAGGGTAAATAAGATGCCTTCCTGAGGAGCGGAGGTGTTATCCAGATGTTTGAAATGCTGTTTTATAGTAAAACAATGAAGGCGTATGGTACAGGAAAATGCAAAATGCCCATAATTTGATAGATAAAACAGGAGAATCCAAAAAAAGGTTTTGTGCTTGCCCTTGTGGTTTTGAGCCAAGTTTCCAGCCCACCAGCAGTTCCTTTGCTACCTTGTGAGGCAGGCGGGTTGGGGCGAGCCCTTCCGCTAGGCTAAGCGCCTGCTTTCTGAGACTCACACTGCCTTCCTCCGGGGTGGGGGGCAGGATCCACTTCTATAGTTGGAAACATTGCTGCTCCCGCCAGCTGGAAGGGCCTCCTGGCCTCTGGGACTTGTCTTGCAAAAGAAATGTGTGTAATAAATTCTCTTTAAGAGCAGGAAGTGCTGCTATCCTCATGAAAATAAAAAAAAGAGATGTTGAGTGGGGTTTTTTTTTTTTTTTAAGTGTCTTATGAACTTAGCCTTATGGTAGCTTGAAAAATGACGGGGCAAGGGGTAGCTATTCTTTTTTTTTTTTTTTTTTTTTTTTTTCTTGAGACAGAGTCTCGCTCTGTCGCCCAGGCTGGAGTGCAGTGGCCAGATCTCAGCTCACTGCAAGCTCCGCCTCCCGGGTTTACACCATTCTCCTGCCTCAGCTTCCTGAGTACCTGGGACTACAGGCGCCGCCACCTCGCCCGGCTAGTTTTTTGTATTTTAGTAGAGATGGGGTTTCACCGTGTTAGCCAGGATGGTCTCAATCTCCTGACCTCGTGATCCGCCCGTCTCGGCCTCCCAAAGTGCTGGGATTACAGGCTTGAGCCACCGCGCCCGGCCGGGGTAGCTATTCTTACAGCCCTTCTCTCATATTTATACTGAATTTAGCTGCATAAGTTTGCTCTTGGCTAAGACACTCTTTATCAGGTTCCGACCCAGAAAAGATTTTTTAAAAGAAGAGCCCTCTGTGTCTTGCAGGCAGTATTGCTGTGGTTAGACAGTGGGGACTTCACGCAAGCGGTTTCACCTTTCTGAATCTCAGTTTCCACATCTGTAAGACGGGTAATATTAATTAGGAGCCACAATGTATGTAAAACTTTAAGATAATACTTGACATGCCTTAACACGGCAATTACCTTTCTCTATTAGCTGTTGTTTCTAATGAGATGAGGTGCTCAGAAAACAATTGTGATGAGATTGGCTCTTTAAGTACAGAACTTCAAACATTCCTTGAGGGGTGAGGAGGAAGTGACCACTTCTAACTCTAAGGCCAATTCTAGCTCTACGTTGGGACTTTTAGTGTAGACAGATATCCAGGAGAGATTGTCCTGGCCAAAGCCATTGTGATTGTCTTTGGGACAGTGACCAAGACCAGTTTCTCAGTTTCACCTGGAAGAATCCTGCCAGCCTCCTGCCTCTTCTCTCCCTGCTAAGACAGGGCAGGAAGTTTTATACTTTAGTCGTACTTCATACAAATCCTGGGATTCATTCATTCATTCACTGACTCTTTCCACAAGCATTTCGTTTTTGTTTTGTTTTGTTTTTTGAGACAGGGTCTTACTCTGTCACCCAGGCTGGAGTGCAGTGGCATGATCTCGGCTCACTGCAACCTCTACCTCCTGGGCTCAGGCAGCCCTTTCGCTTGAGCTCCCCAAGTAGTTGGGACTACAGGCAAGCCGCCATAACTGGCTAATTTTTGTTCCACAAGCATTTTTGAGTACCTGCTGTATGTCATACACTGTGCCAAAGGCAGGCACAGTGATAAACAGGACACATGGAGTCCCTATCTTCTTGCAGCTTGACTATTAGGAGAGATGGACATTAAAAATACAGTTACACCAATAGGCCGGGCATGGTGGCTCACGCCTGTAATCCCAGCACTTTGGGAAGCTGAGGTAGGCAGATCACTTGAGGTCAGGAGTTTGATACCAGCCTGGCCAACATGGTGGTGAACACCGTCTCTACCAAAACACAAAATTAGCTAGGCGTGGTGGCAGGTGCCTGTAATCAGCTACTCAGGAGGCTGAGGCAGGAGAATTGCTTGAACCTGGGAGGCAGAGGTTGCAGTGAGCCGAGATCGCACCACTGCACTCCAGCCTGGGTGACAGAATGAGACTCTGTCTCAAAAAAAAAAAAAAAATATATAT
>NW_016805277.1:1073519-1114363 GCF_001698545.2 Rhinopithecus bieti | reverse complement strand
ATATATATATATATATATATAATTACACAAGTAATTATATTTTGTAGTGTGATAACTGCTGGAGCTTTTCTCTTCAGTAACTAAATTTCCTCTTGGTACCTCTTAGTTTGAAATACTCTGTGATACAGTAATTCCCCCCTTGAGAAAAGGAAGCAGAGAACCAAGGTCCCAGGATGAAATGTCCAAATCATAGCTACAAATCTTGAGATTGTATATTAAACCTTGTAGCCTGGTGTCTGCTAGCCATGTGGTTAGTGCACAGTGAAAGTTGCCTTTTGTCATTGTCTTTATTTGCTTTTGGAGGTCACTCACGCTCTGCCTTCTTGCAGAGTTCTTCCTAGGGAAATACATACAGAAAGCTAGACTTTTGAATGGTTGTGATCTGCAGTCTCAGAAAAAGACATGAAGGCAAAACCATGTGACATGTTTCTGGAGCAGTGTCCCTGCATCTGGTCAGAGCAGTCTTTAGCCCCCTCCAGGGCTACATTGGCACCCCTAGCACTCAGATGGGTTATTCAATTAGAGTTTGAGGCCTTTAAACATTTCTTCATACTGTTTGAAGAAGCTACAATTAACATCTCCCAAGCAGCTCAGCAGAACTTGGTTGCTAGGCAGCAGACCTTTAAAGACAATTTGTCAATTTCTGCCAAAAGAGAGAAAAGTAGTAAACATTCACATTCTAAGAAAATTGCTTGTTTTCCAGCTTCCAACTTTCTTGCCACAGCAAGGCTTCTCGTTCATCAGTGTCCATTTTATTCTTTATTTAGTTTTCATAAATCATTCAAAGGAGTTTTAGGAGAATGTTTAAGCCTTTTTCAGGCCTACCTCCTGGAAATTCAACACAAAATGATGTTTAGGTTACAATTGGCTGCCATATTTGTGGGCAGTTTTTATATAAATGCACAGAGGCTCCTTTGGAAGGCATGGAGTACCCAGCTGTAGTCTTGGACAGCAACCAAAGAAGGAGGTGGCTGGCTCATGGAAGGATCTTGAGTCATTCAAGATTTCTCAGCACCTAGCATGTGCCAGGCCCTGCTTGCACTGCTGGGCTCCAGCCCTGCGGCTCAGCCAGACCTCACTGAGCTCCCCTTCTAGTGGGGAAGACATGGCAAAAAAACCAGGAGATTCTAATACAGGGGCTGTAGAACTTCAGACAAAGCCCACAACCCAGCCTAGGATTGGGGAAGGCTTCCTAGAGCAGATGTGGGCTGGACTGAGACCTTAAGGATGAAGTGTGCCAGCTTTACTCTGGCAAGGGAGTAGTGTCCCAGGCAGCGTTCTCCCGTGTGCAAAGGGTTAAAAGTGCTTGGGAGACTGCAAGTGTATCCATGTGGTCACAGGGCCCCATTGGCTCTGCAGTTCAGTCTGGGCATAGTGGGAGGACAATGGAGAGCCACTGGAGGCCTCGGAACTTGCAAAGACGGCCGTCGGATTTGCGTATTTCAACCCTTGGAGAAGTCACCTGATTTGGCTTCGATTTAACTCAAGGGCATTAGGCAGTGAGCACATGGCCAAAAGGGGCAGGGAGAGCTGGATGGCTCAGGAGTTGTGTTGGCCTGGGTTCACTTGCCACTTCCAGTGCGTACACCTTGGGTGGGTGATTTAACTAACCCGAGTCCCAGGTTTCTCAACTGTAAAATCGGGATGATGGTAGTACTTACCTCACAGAGTGGGTGGAGGGGCTAATAATAGATTAATTCAGGAACAGCCCTTACACTGTCACTCTGCACACAGTCTCTCCAAGTGTGGGCTGACACCGTTATGACAGTGCTGCCCTCCCTGTGTGTCCATGATTCCCGCCTGCTAGAGCCCTTAGTGTCCAGTCTGCCACCTGCTCTCTGTGTGACCCAGGATGAAACATGAAACTCTCTTGGAATGAGACTCTTTTGTCTTCCCTGAATCTCCCTAACTGTAGTGGGAAGGGACTCTGAAGTTGACCCTGGGAGCCCTTCCTGCTGTGAGTTCTCAGTGCCAGGCCTGGTTCTGGGTCTGGACCATGTCTTCCCAGCTGGTGTCACCGGTGGGACACTCTGGTCTCACCCACTCCACCCTGGGCTGAATGCTGGTCCTTGAGCTTAAAGCCCAGCAGAACAAAGGCTGCCTGTTGCTCAGAGGCGCTTGTTCAGGTCCATGTGGTTGGGGATTTTGGCCACTGGGTTTATCCATGAGGTATCTCACCCTGTTCATGGGGGTTCAGAAAGCACTGCCAGGAGCCCGCTAGGGGCCTCAGATTCATCAGATAATTCCCCGGGGAGGCCCTCGTATTCAGTGCCAGGCACTGAGAATATAGCCGACAGCAGGATGAGGCATGCCAGGGGAGATGACAAGAAACCAGCAACATGAGTCGACTAGGTACTTTTCAGGAGTGTAAGTGCTGGAAAGAAAATGGGGTGAGATGGAAAGTGGCTCAGTCAGGCAGTCGGCACTCCCTCAGTTGGTGATCAGGAAGGAATCCCCAAGGAGACAACAGTTAAGTTACAGCCCAGGGCCGGGCGCGGTGGCTCACGCCAGTAATCCCAACACTTTAGAAGGCTGAGGCAGGCGGATCACTTGAGGTCAGGAGTTCAAGACCAGCCTGGCCAACATGGTGAAACCCCGTCTCTATTAAAAATATAAAAACTAAGCTAGGTGCGGGTGGCTCACACCTGTAATCCCAGCACTTTGGGAGGCCAAGATGGGTGGATCACTTGAGGTCAGGAGTTCGAGACCAGCCTGGCCAACATGGTGAAACCCCGTATTAAAAATACAAAAATTAGCCATGCGAGGTGGCAGGTACCTGTAATCCCAGCTACTTGGGAGGCTGAGGCAGAAGAATCGTTTGAACCCAGGAGGCGGAGGTTGCAGTGAACCGAGATTGTGTACCTGCACTCCAGCCTGGGCAACAGAGCAAGACTGTCTCAAAAAAAAAGGAAAAACAGTTACAGCCCAGGATGAGAGAAGAGCAAAAGCTTTCTAACCCACCTGTGCCTCTTTGGAGGGCACATAGTGACACTGGGCTATTGTAGGGTTGATTTCTAGGGCAGGATGATGCACTGTCCCAAGTGGGTGGTTCTCCATGGCTTCAGAGCATCAGGGCTTGGGAGGATGCAGCACTTGGCTTGCTTGGGTGGGGAGAACTTTGAGGCAGTTATGAATCACTTTGGGGTCAGTTCTTCCTTGCCAGGTCCTGTGCTGGGGCCCATAGGGAAATAACCCAGCCCCAGCCTTGCTGAGCTCAGCAGTCTCCAGAGGCCTTCTCTGGCATGGGCGCCTACTGAAGGGCCCCCTAAAAGCACCCAGTGCCTGAGTGTGCCCTCTTGCATTAGCTTTCTTACTACTTGCTAATAAGATATGCAGATTACCAGGGCTGTGAAATCTTAGCCACATTCCATCTTCTGTTTAATTAGCATTTAATTGTAATCTGGTTTTAATTTTTTCACACTGGCATCCTAATTAAATGTTAGGGTGTTAGTCCTAACAATTAAATTATATTGCCAAGTAGAGTCTTCAAGAAACTTGACCTTTTTCAAGCCAGGGCTGTCTCCAGCTAGATGCAGATGTTAATTAGATTTTGCAAGATGCTGCTTCCAGGCCCCTCAGTCCACCCATTTCACTGTTCTCCTTGTGGTTATGGACCTAGATTCAAATGAGGCGCACATAGCAGGCAGAGGTTACCACTGAATCTGTCTATCATGAGCCTACGGAAGGCTGAGTGAACTGACTTAGCCCTGGGCACAGCAGTGGATGCTGACTTTTCCAGCGATGAATGTGGGGTTGGAGTTTGGTCTGAGGCCTGGAGTACTCCTTGAAGTGGTGTCTCTTGTCTCAGTGATGTGAGTTCTTTAACTTGTGATTCTCAAATGACGACGATCACTGGGAAAGTTGGTACCTGAACAAGTCACATGGTGTCTAGAGGTGGCACCACATTCCACAATAGCGCTGTGTGGGGGGATCACAGCGGGATCAGGTGACTGGGGCAGGAGGCGTTGCCAGTACCAGCTGGGGCAGAGTTTAGAGCTTGTTCTGAGGTGGAATTGGGGTGGAGGTGGGAGCAACAGACTAAACTCTGGGAAGAGCAGTTTGTCCCAAGTGAGCACGTGCTCGGGGTGTGACCACTCGCGGCTTTGCTCTGAGGAGTTTGGATGGGCTCGATTAAGAAGGAAGACAACCCTGTCCTTCCTGCCTTTCTATCTGCCCCCCGACACACAAAGCCCCTGTCGAGTTAGGAGAGTGTCCTTGTTCTTGAGGGACCTTGGAAGTCTCAGCTCATGTGAAGCCACTATCTAGGCTGCCCTAAGCCCCGGCCATCCCCCGGCTGTTTGCATAAGGTTTGCAGAAGGCCTTTCCTGGGATTGGCACCCTGTGGTGTTTTACACCTCCACTTGTGCCTGTGGGTGCAGAAAGATAACATGATTGTGAACCTCCAGTGGAAATGTCTTGAACAGTCACGTAATGGCAGTATTTTTTTAAAATTTTATTTATTTATTTTGTTTTTATTTTTTGAGACAGGGACTCACTGTCACTCAGGCTGGAGTGCAGTGGTGCAGTGATGGCTCACTGCAGGCTTAACCTCCTGGGCTCAAGCAGTCCTTCCATCTCAACCTCCAGAGTAGCTGGGACCCCAGACATGTGCCACCACACCCAACTCCTTTTTTTATTTTTTGTAAATACGAGGTTTCACCATGTTGCCCAGACTTATCTCAAAATCCTGGGTTCAAGCAGCCCTCCCTCCTCAGCCTCCCACAGTGCTGAGATTACAGGTGTGAGCCACATTGCCTGGCCCTTTTTTTAAAATTCTTTAATTTTTTTTTTTTTTTTTGAGGCAGAGTCTCGCTCTGCGGCCCAGGCTGGAGTGCAGTGGCCGGATCTCAGCTCACTGCAAGCTCCGCCTCCCGGGTTCACGCCATTCTCCTGCCTCAGCCTCCGGAGTAGCTGGGACTACAGGCGCCCGCCACCTCGCCTGGCTAGTTTTTTGTATTTTAGTAGAGACGGGGTTTCACCATGTTCACCAGGATGGTCTCGATCTCCTGACCTCGTGATCCGCCTGTCTCGGCCTCCCAAAGTGCTGGGATTACAGGCTTGAGCCACCGCGCCCGGCCAAAATTCTTTAATTTTTAAATGTTTTTAGAGGCAGGATCTTCCTGTGTTGCCCAGGCTGTCTTGAACTCCTGGCCTAAAGCAATCCTCTCACCTCAGCCTCCCAAACTGTTGGGATTACAGGCATGAGCCACCACACCTGGCCATCAGTATTGCTTTCACATTAGCCTTTCTGTTCTCTGAGGCTTTCCTCTTTTTATTTTGATTTTTGCCTTTCTCTGCCAGTCTTTCTCTTTCTCTCGTAGGTCCACTCCCATCTTTCCCTCAAACTCTGTCCTTTCATAGGTCAGAGCAATGTGAATTCAGTTCATTACATTTATGGAACATCTACTGTGTGCAAAGCATGTGCAGGGTTCAGAGCTGTGTTATTTATTGTGCTGATTGCTTTTATGTCATCTTATTTGTAAGTGCGCAGGCAGAATGCCCACTTGAGTTGCATGTATCTGCGTCTTCCTCTGGCCTGTGGGGTAGACTGCCCTGAGGCAGTCTGAAGTCACTCTCTCCCCTCTTGCCCCTCACAGGTTTTCCGGACAGACTTGATCACAGCCATGAAGATCCCGGACTCATACCAGCTCAGCCCGGATGACTACTACATCCTGGCAGACCCATGGCGACAGGAATGGGAGAAAGGTGTGCAGGTGCCCGCTGGGGCAGAGGCCATCCCAGAGCCCGTGGTGAGGTGAGCCAGGCAGCCCAGGCTAGGGGGCCATTGGAACAGGGGAGGAAGGGGAGGCTGCTTTCCAGGTAGGTGACCTGCCAGTCCTGGAATTCCTTTCTAGTCCATCTCTATTCTGTATTCCATTCCTTTGTCCAACAAACCATTGAAATGTTCCAGAAATACTGGCAGTTTACCTGAGAGGCTAGGGGATTGGACTCGAGCTTGGCTGTAGAGCCAGAATGCTTGCGTTCATGTTGCCACTCATATTCAGTGTGGCCTTAGACCATAAATGTAATCTCTCTGGGCCTCAGTTTCCTTATCTATGAAATTGGAATGCGTAAGAATAACAATAACTAACCTACTCATGTAGTTGTAATGTTGAGATAATGGAATGAAATGACGCATGGAAGGCACTTGGCACCAGGCCTGGCACACAGCAAGCACTTTGTAATGTCAATCCAAACTGGGCCCCAAAGCGGTTCTTTTTTCTTTCTTCTTTAGAGACAGGGTCTTACTCTGTCCCCCAGGCTGGACTGCAGTGGTACAATCTTGGCCCACTGCAGCCTTGACTTCCTAGGTTCAAGCAGTCCTCCCACCTCAGCCTCCCAAGTAGCTAGGACTACAAGCTCAGGCCACCACGCCCAGCTAATTATCATGTTTTGTGTAGAGATGGGGATTTGCCATGTTGCCCAGGCTAGTCTTGAACTCCTGGGCTCAAGTGATCTGTCCACCACCTTGGCCAGCCTCCCAAAGTGCTGGGACTGCAGGCAGCTGTAAGTCACCGGGTCTGGCCTTTTTTTTGAGACAAGTTCTCACTCTGTTACCCAGGCTGGAGTGCAGTGGTGCAATCTCAGCTCACTGCGGCCTCGACCTCCCAGCCTCAAGTGATCTTCCCACCATAGGCACATGCCACCACACGTGGCTAATTTTTTTGATTGTTGGTAGAGACAGGGTCTTGCTCTGTTGCTCAGGCTGGTCTCTAACTCCTGGGCTCAAGCAGCTCTCCTGCCTCAGCCTCCCAAAGTGCTGGGATTACAGGCATGGGCTACCATGCCTGGTGCCAAAGCAGTTCTGATCAGGGAAATCTCCAGACTTTTCACTAGTCTTTAAGAGAGAGATAGGCCGGGCGCGGTGGCTCAAGCCTGTAATCCCAGCACTTTGGGAGGCCGAGACGGGCGGATCACGAGGTCAGGAGATCGAGACCATCCTGGCTAATACGGTGAAACCCCGTCTCTACTAAAAAATACAAAAAACTAGCCGGGCGACGAGGNAATAAGAAAAACACTAAAATATTCATGCCTTTAAGTCTAAAATTGAAGACTGTTCAAAAAGTTTGTTTTAGTAAATATACATTTTAAATTTTCATTTTATAAAACACTGAAGCATAAACTCTGCAAGGTTATTCTGAAATGCAACATTTTAATTTTCTATTCACTTTTATTTATTTGTTTTTATTATTATTATTATTATTTTCTTGAGACAGAGTTTTGCTCTTGTTGTCCAGGTTAGAGTGCAATGGTGCAATCTCAGCTCACTGCAACCTCCGACTCCCGGGTTCAAGCAATTCTCCTGCCTCAGCCTCCCAAGTAACTGGGATTACAGGTGCGTGCCACCATGCCCAGCTAATTTTTTGTATTTTTAGTAGAGATGGGGTTTTACCGTGTTAGCCAGGACGGTCTTAATCTCCTGACCTCGTGATCCGCCCATCTCGGCCTCACAAAGTGCTGGGATTACAGGCGTGAGCCACCGCGCCCGGCCTTAAGCCATGCTTTTGACTTCTTGAACCTTTTAAGGGAGTTCTTAGAGGGGGAGTCAAGTGCCTGGCATACAGCAGATGGTCAGTAAGCCATTGCTATTACAGGCCTCTGGGTAGGTTCCCCTGCCAGGGCTGGTTCAGAGATGAGTCCTCTGGGCTTTATACCCTTCTGGTCTCATGAGATGGAGAGACTTCTGGCCGCTCTTGTCAGGAGGTAGCCACATGGCCCTGGGTCTTGCCTCCAGCTATGGAGTTCAGCCAAGTGCTTCTTTATGCAACCTGGGAAACCCTCCAAGTCATGTCTCAGGGCAGAGGGGTCTTGTGTCCTGGCCTCCCCCACCCACCAGTCTGCCTGGTCTGGGCAGCTTGGGTTTTTGGCCGTCTACTCCTGGCCTTGGCAACCTCGTGGCTCTTGCTCGATCCCATGTAGACCAGGCCCGGGGCAAAGATCACAGCTGTTACCTCCCTTGACGTCGGCACCCTCGTTTCCTGGCAGCTGCAGCTATGATTGGATCATAGGCACAGCAGACTCGAAGCACCAATAGGGTGCTCTGTGGGGATTGGAAGGGGAGGGGCAGGCAATCCTGCTCCAGTGACTCCTGATGGCTGAGTGTTTATTAACACTTGTCTGGGGCCTTCTGAGAATCAGGGGGTGCCCCAGGCCTCTCCAGAAGTGAGAATATGTATGCCAGGTCACTGCCACAAGTACCAGTGCGCAGGATGATGGGGGAAGGGCAGGCCACCAGGTGGGCAGAGCGAGGTCAGTCTTGATTAAGCTTGGCCCAGCGGTCTGTCCTCTCTACTTGATGTCAGTGTCAGTTGGTTCCGGAAACATCTCCTGGCCTGGGTAATTAATTGCAGATGCTTCCATACCAGTAGCTTGGCTTCAGTCTCCCTGTAGGGTGCTTTATCTGTTGACATCAAGAGGAGAGCACGTGTTCCAGCTGCTTTGGCTTTACGAGGTGCATTCCCAGCATAGGCATGGCTGTGCTAAGCTGACGTGAGCCAGGAGCTCCTGGCCCGTCCGTGATCTTTGGAGAGGATGGACTGGGGGTGAGGAGGTGCTCTTTTAGATTCATCTCCACGCCTCTTCTGCCGCTGTCTCCCTCTAGCCACTCCATCCTCCTGGCACCTCCCACTGCGCAACCCTCATCTGGAAGGCTGCCTGGTAGCCGCCAGGGTCAGAATTGTTAGAGAAACCCTGTTCTTGAGGACTTGCTGTGCTGAGCCTGTGTTCGTCTTTTCATTTAACAATCATATTAGCTTTACAAACTACATATAATTGTCCCCATCTTATAGATGAGGAAGTTGGGAAATTCTGGGGAATTCCCTGCAGGGCCACCGGGCCTAGTGGGCTGGGCCAGGAAATCAGAGGCCCCGGGAACAAGCCCTGGGCTGCCCCGTGAGGCCCAGAGACAGAGCGCTGTGCCCCCGTCATCCCGGCAGGCTGTTTCTGGCTGCCCTCCCCCAGCTGCCACCCCAGGCCCCCTCTGTCCCTTCCTCCCTGGCCTTTGGGTGGGTCTGCCCACCTCGTGGTCTGAAATCTGTCTGAACAATGAGCACTTGTCTCGCCCTTCTCCAGACTGAATTGAGTGAGGGCCTGTCCTGTCCCTCACTGTGGCCAGAAGTCTCAGCCAGGGCAGAACCGACCTCTGGTGTGTGTCTGGTCTTCTGGGGTAAAGACCCCCTCCCCTCCCGTAGATCCCAGCCAGCTGATGCCCTCCTCTCAGCTGACCTCCATCCTCCTGGCTACAGCTGAGGGTGAGGCCTTGGCCTAGGGTCAGGTCAGTCCACGCCTGGTAGGAGAACTTCCTTCAGAGCCAGAGCCGGAAGGGGGCACGCAGATGAAGAGGAGAGACCCAGGAAACACAACAGATACCTTGTGGTGTGAGTCCCTTCACCCTGACTCTGCAGAAGGAGCACAGTGATCCTGATCCCAAGAGGCTTGGCCAGGTGGCCGCCGACCAGTCAAGCAGATGTGGGTAGTTACGCCAGGAAGTGGTGGGCATCCGGACACCCCCACTCAGCATGTGCTTAGGGCACAATCAAAGCCGTTCACAACCAAATTACAGGCTGCATTTTTAAAAGAATGTGTTTATTCAAGTAACAGTTTCACGGGGAAAGGCAGAATTGTGTTGGACTGAGGGTATTAGTATGGCTTCCATATGGAATCACCTGTTAGTGTGGGGTGCGGCCATACCGTGATCACGACCTAGGATCTGCCTTCATTTGGGCCTCTTGTGTGGGAAAGGTGGTGCCAAGCCCCTTCCCCTTCTCTGTGCCCCTTCGACCTCACATAGGCCTTCCTCCTGGCTTGGAGGCCATTCTCTCTCTTGGCCTGGGCCCCTGCCTCCCCGTCTCCTTCATCCTTCCTGCCCTTTTTGCTGACACTGGGTGTGGTGTTGGGGAAGCCCAGGAGCCCTCACCACAGCTCTGCCATGTCTCTGTGCCATCTAAAGCCCTGCCCCTCCCTCCCTGTCAGCGCTGAGTCACAGCTTCTGGCAGCCTTGCCCCCGACCCCAGGATGCCTCTCAAGTAAGGGGCCTCTCCACCCTGGCAGAGCTGGCCAGATGGAGGCCAGGCTTCGAAGCAATAACCATAGCAACCAGTGGGGGGTGGGAAGAGCTGGCTTTTTGAACTGGCATCAGGAACTGAGGGGCAGCACACAGCGGAGCCAAAAGGAAACTATGCCCTCCTGAGGCAAAATGCCCTCTATATTCCATTTCAGGACAGCGGTAACATCCCAAGGTCTCAACACACATATACACACACAAACACACCACACATCACATAACACACACACACATCACAACACATACACACACATCACACAACACATACACACACATCACACAAAACACACATACACCACACATACCACATGCACACACACATCACACAACACATACACACACCCCACACACCCCACATCACACACACACATCACACAACACGTACACTCACACCATACACACACCTCACACATCACATAAAACACACACCCCACACCACACACACACACACACACACACACGCAGTGGTTACTGTGTGCCAGACACTTTCCTAAGAGCTTTGCAAACATTAATCCATTTAATCCTCTCACCAACCACATAAGGTAGACATTATTACTATTATTATTTTTGAGACAGAGCTTTGCTCTTGTTGCTTGGGCTGGAGTGCAGTGGCGCGATCTCTGCTCACCATAGCCTCCACCTCCCAGGTTCAAGCGATTCTTCTGCCTCAGCCTTCTAAGTAGCTGGAATTACAGGCATACACCACCACGCCTGGGTAATTTTGTAGTTTTAGTAGAGATGGGGTTTCTCCATGCTGGTCAGGCTGGTCTCGAACTCCCGACCTCAGGTGATCCACCTGCCTTGGCCTCCCAAAGTGCTGGGATTACAGGCGTGAGCCACCGCGCCCAGCCTGGTACTATTATTATTGACCCATTTTGGGGGATGGGAACACTGGGGCCCAGAGAAGTTGAGTGGCTTCCCCAGAGTCACACAGTAAGTGGTGAAGCTGGACTTTGAGTCCACACCCTGCGGCCAGGCCTTTCCAAGCTGCCTCAGCAGCAGAGCTGTGGCCGCAAAGGTGGGCTGAGCTGGGAAGGGATCCTGGGACTGCAGCAGGCAGGATTCTTTGTATCCAAGGGATTTGACTTCCGTCTTGGTCGTGGGGCTGGGTAACACTATGTAGCAGGACACTCACTGCTCACATGACATTGTGTCTGGGAGAAGGGCAAGGTGGCATGTGGACCTTTGTCTGGAAAGGGTCACCCTAGGCCGCAGCTGGGTAACCAGGTAGGGCTCCTCCTTATCTCAGAGGAGAGGTGGCCTCAGTTGTGCTCAAGTCAATGGGGTTTTCAGGCTATTGGTAAAAAGGGGGCTTGGGCTTCTGGGAGTATGTAGACAACCCCTGCCTTGTCCGCAGCCTTGAGGGGTATGCTCAAGGACCCGGAGTCCAGCTGGCACTACCTCACTTGTTGCTGACACAGGCCATTGCCCATGACGGCACATAGGACACCTCCTACAGGCCCTAGCAGGGTTAGATCCAGGCCACAGGGCTTTAGCTAAGGCCCAGCTACCCTGAAGGGAGGAAGTGGATGAACCCTGGGCAGGTGGGTGTTTATAGGGTGAGCAAGGCTGTGGATCAGCCGTGACTCCCATCCCTTACTGTGCCCTACTGCCCTTTGGGTCTTCTGTGTGCTGCCTGTTCATCCACTCAGTCTCTGAGTCACCCTCAGAGACTCATCTGAGTCTCCGCAGGGTGGGCAGATGGTGGAGGAAGAAATGAAGGATGGGGTGGAAGGAGGTGGGCCCTGTGTGGCATCAAAGCACACTTGTCCATCGGCTCCTGAGCTGGACTGGTCAGCTCCCTGGAGCCCCTAGGGCAGCAGGCTGAGGGCCCCTCCCTTCATGACATTTTGTCTTGATTTTCTAGGATCCTCCCGCCGCTGGAAGGCCCCGCTGCCCAGGCATCCCCGAGCAGCACCACGCTTGGTGAGGGCTCCCAGCCTGATTGGCCAGGGGGCAGCCGCTATGACCTGGACGAGATTGATGCCTACTGGCTGGAGCTGATCAACTCGGAGCTTAAGCAGATGGGTAGGTGACCAGTGCATTAAGAATGGGATCAGGGCAGGGCAGGGAGGGTTTTCTCCCCATCCCAAGAGGGGCAGTGGCCCAGGCATGGATCTGGAGGGAGTGTCCATACTGCATTACTGAATGGTGACCTGACTGGTTAGTGTCTCTGTGCCTCCTGAAGTTTCTGCAGCTGTCAGGTGGGGGCAATAATAGCACATCAGTTGCAGGGCTGTTGGGACTATTGTGGTAAGCACGGATGTTACATGAAGAGGAAGTGAGCATGCAGGGGAGTCTAGGATGGCAAATGGGGCTGTGGTCAGGATGGCAAATGGGGCTGGGGTCAGGAGGTGTGGGCCACCTGGCTGGAGCCCACTAATGTCCCAGGAAGGACTAACTCTTCCCTATTCAGCCACACTCAGAGGTCCCCTCATACACACAGCACAAGTAGTGCCTTCTCCCATGGAGCTGGCCGCATCCCAGAGACACTTCCATGTTAATTGTACACACATGTGCCTGTGGTCACAGGCAGGCTGTCTAAAGTCAGAACACCAGGACAGGTCAGGGGCCGTTGAGATGGGATGGTCCAGACCATTCAGTTTTCAGAGGATGGAGCTGCTTCTCCCAGGTCCCACAGTGGATGGACAGAAACCCTCCCAGACATCTGCCCTGAATTCCTGCAGCTCCAGGAGCCAAGTCCTCTTCGAAGCTCAAAGGAGGCTGGGCTCTTAACACCACCACGCCCTGCTGTCCTCCTCACAGAGAGGCCGGAGCTGGATGAGCTGACATTAGAGCGTGTGCTGGAGGAACTGGAGACCCTGTGCCACCAGAATATGGCCAGGGCCATCGAGACGCAGGAGGGGCTGGGCATCGAGTACGACGAGGATGTTGTCTGTGACGTGTGTCGCTCTCCTGAGGGCGAGGATGGCAACGAGATGGTCTTCTGTGACAAGTGCAACGTCTGTGTGCATCAGGTGGGCAGACCCGCCAGTCACCCTCACCCGTGCCATGTATACACATACTGCCTGGCAGGGCCCCACTTGGCTTTCCAGAGGCACTGTGGGCAGAGGCCCTTAAGAAGGAGCAGGAAGGGAATGGTGAGGGTGCTTCGTGGTGCCATGTGCACCCAGGGCCCCTTGGCTTAGACCTGCCAGCCAGACTCAAGCCAAAGCCCGTTGGCTTTCTGCCCTCTCCCATCAGCCTCCGTCAGACCGTCTCCTCCTTGCGCCCTGTCCCTTCCCCTCCTCTTCTGCTCCTCATGTCCTGAATTTACTAAAAGCAGCCCACTGTGACCGAGAGCAAAGCTGCCAGATTTCAAATTGTGGCTCTGCCCTTCACAAGCTATGTAACTTTAGGCAAGCTTTATAACCTCTCTGGGCCTGTGTTTTCTCGATTATGCATAAATAAGAGTGGATTGTTACACGGATTAAATTGTTTACTGTGCGTCTTTGCTTAGAACAGTCTAGTAAGGGCTATACGTATTTGTCACCATTACTGGATTTGTGTGCCAGTGCAGCCTGGCCAGGCTCCCCTTGGTTTGGGGCCCAAGGCTGTAGGTCTTGAGTATCTCTGGGCCTTGACTGCAGACCTGACTGGGACCTGGCGGACCCACTCTGGCCCTGATTTTGAGGCTGCTCGTATGCACCATCACTGGAGTAGACCCCGGGGAGCTCAGAGGTAGGGACTTCGCCGGACTGGCAGGTAGGTGGGCAGTGCAAGTCTCATATAAACAAACACATCCCTTATACCTAGCAGCTCTTAGGTTCATGTGTCTCACCCAAGCCATAGAGGGGTGCAGCCCTCCTCATGGGTCCCTGTGTAAGAAATATGAGGGCTCTGGGACTTGTTTTCAGGAAGTACACACCCAATTTTGTATTCAACTTAAGGGGATTCTCGAACCCTCCTGAAGTCCATTGCTGGTTAGGAACCTCTGGCTAAAGTGACTTTCCTCCCAGCAGAGGGCAGACCTGAACCCTTTCACAGAGGACTGAAATGGTGACATTTCAGGCATACAAACAGGCCAAGGAGGGCTTTCCAGGAGCCCTTCCTTCCTTCCTTGCATTGTAACTCCTCAGAAGGTGTACGTGCCAGAGGCTGGAGGCTGTATAGCAGTGTAGCACGGGGCTAGCACTGGACCAAATGCAGCTGACTGCTGACCAGACACAGATTGGCCAACTCCACTGACTCATGACCACCCTGCTCTCTCCTAGGCATGCTACGGGATCCTCAAGGTGCCCACGGGCAGCTGGCTGTGCCGGACGTGTGCCCTGGGTGTCCAGCCAAAGTGCCTGCTCTGCCCCAAGCGAGGAGGAGCCTTGAAGCCCACCAGAAGTGGGACCAAGTGGGTGCACGTCAGCTGCGCCCTATGGATTCCTGAGGTGGGTGGGCGTGGAGGTGAGGCAGCCCAAGGAATAGCCCATGGGGAAGTGGGTCTGCATGGGACTCAGGTAGCAGAGCACTGGGAAAGGAAGGTGATGGACTCACATTAAAACACTGGCATCGGCTGGGCACGGTGGCTCACGCCTGTAATCCCAGCATTTTGGGAGGCCGAGGTGGGTGGATCACCTGAGTTCAGGCGTTCAAGACCAGCCTGGCCAACATAGCAAAACCCCCTCTCTACAAAAATTAGGAGTGCGTGGTGGCAGGCACCTATAGTCCCAGCTACTCAGGAGGCAGAGGCAGGAGAATCACTTGAACCCGGAGGTGCAGGTTGCAGTGAACCAAGATCGCACCACTGCACTTCAGCCTGGGTGACAGAGTGAGTCTCCGTCTCAGAAAAAAAAACACACACACTGGGATCTCAGGTGATGGGCCAGCGAGGAATCCAGACCACAGCTATAGGGAGCTTAGCTTGTGGACTTGGACAGAGCTCAGGTGGTGAGTTCTATGAGAAAATGGGGTTATGGACCGCTAGGAGATTCAGGAGATAGGTATAAGGTCTGGACAGAAGTCAGGCAGCTGACTAGAGGGGAAAGCAGGTTGTAGGGTCCATCTAAACCTAGGCAGTGGTTCCAACCAAAGTCAAGCCACATGTTCAAAACAGAGATAAGCCAACTAACCTTAAAAGAGAATCGGGTGGGAGGCCGAGGCAGGTGGATCACTTGAGGTGAGGAGTTCAAGACCAGCCTGGCCAACATGGTGAAACCCTGTCTCTACTAAAAATACAAAAAAAAAAATTAGCTGGGCTTGGCACATGCCTGTAATCCCAGCTACTTGGGTGACTGAGGCACGAGAATCACTTGAACCCAAGAGACAGAGATTGCAGTGAACTGAGATCATGCCACTGTACTCTTGCCTGGGTGACAGAATGAGACTCCGTCTCAAAAAAAAAAGAAAAAAGAGAGAATGAATCAGGCAGTAAGCCTAAAGGGAAGTTGGCTAGTGGGTCTGCTGCTATCGCTGTGGCTAGGATGGCAGGGTGGGCGTGTTTCTGAGTCCAGGTGGGAGTGCCACCGGCAACAGGCTGGGTCCAGAGTCAGTGAGTTAGCAGAGGTCCTGGGTGCCCGGAAGGCCAGCCATTTTATTTGAAATGTGAAATGTTAAAATGCACCAGAGTTTCAGCCCCAGCCTTGCTGTGTGGACTGACTCAGATTGAGGTTCCACTCCAGTGTTGCCTGTGCCCAGAAGCAAGCCAGATGGCCCTGTCCATAAGTGGTGCTCTCCTTCCTGGGCTCCCAGTCTGAAGCCCACACTGCAGGCTTCTGTGATCACAGTTGTTTGTGTCAGCGGTAGGCACTTGCTTGCGGATCAGCATGTTGAAGACTGGGACCACCTATGAGTGTGCCCTGGGCTGGGCATGGCAGAGACAGAACCAACAGGGACTCCATCATAAAGACCCTTTGGCTCAGGACCTTTGGAGAGAATTGCTTTTTCCATCCTCAGGCATCAGCAATGGGGAGGCAAATGTGCCCTGCCTCTGGGCTGTGGGGTGGTCTCTGCCCAGTAGACTTGGGCATAGTTGTAGGCCTGTCCCCATAGGAAGGGCTCAACAAAGGCATATCCCCAGGAGAGCCCTAAAGACCTTCAAGAGGAGGTCCCACCATGAGACTTTTTCTTGGTGCCCAGAAAAATAAGTAATATAAATACAAATTGTAACAAGAACTCTGAAGATGTTATTAACAAAGGCCTGAGTGCAGAAAGGAGGGGGATCTTGCATGTACCTGTGCGCACACACCAAAACACCTCTCTGTCAAGGCCCACATAGTCGCAAGCACACACACACAGTCAACTACACATACTGATGGCACACTCACACATTCACAGACAATTTAAGATGAGTCTCAGATGAGCACACACTAACACACTCATCCAGTGGTCAGCTTGGGAGAGTCAGGAGGAATTCCGGCCTTTCAGCCATGCTTGTTTGGTGTTAGGAGGGACTTGGGATTTAGGGGCTCAGCCACTGCCCTGTCTGCCCACCACCTAGTTTCAGCAGACAAACCCCCATTTTGGAGATCCCTGGAGGCAGGCTGGGGATGAGAGGAATGATACAGCCCCCTGTGTCCTGCCCAGGTCAGCATCGGCTGCCCAGAGAAGATGGAGCCCATCACCAAGATCTCGCATATCCCAGCCAGCCGCTGGGCTCTGTCCTGCAGCCTCTGCAAGGAATGCACAGGCACCTGCATCCAGGTATGTGGACTACTTCCCCCTCCTGCTGTCAGGAGCCGGCTGAGAGAGAGGCATGCTTGGAGCCTCGAACAGCAGCTGCCACCACCCTCTCCCCTCCATGGGGCTGAAGACTGATGTGCCCCAGAGGGATGTGGGACTGGGGCCAGAGTCAGAATTGCACCTAATGGGGAGCATTTCTCCATCCTCTGGTCTTTGAGGGAGTGGGAACAGACCTGGGAAACCAAGGCTCACCACCCTATTGGAGTGCTAAGAACTCTGGCTTTCCCTGAAAGCAAGTGTCTTGGGGCTCGATGAATATATTAGCCTCACTTCTGACATTGAACTTGACACATTAGGGGTTAAGAATCAAACTTCTCCTCTAGCTAAGCTAATAGACTCTCCTGACACTGGAAGAGCTGTACCAGTCTGTCTTTAGCAAAGTCTATTCCCAAAGTCTAGCGTGCATGAGAATTATCTGGAGGGCTCGGTAAACATAGACTGCTGAGCCTACTCCTGAAAGGCTCTGACTCAGTAAGTCTGGAGTGAAGCTGAGAACTTGCATTTCTAACAAGCTCCCAGGGGATGTTGATGCCTCGGGTCTATAGTTTAGGAGTGCAGGTGGGAGTCATCCTTTGTCCGCCTCATCTTTTAGGAACAGAGTTGTCATTGTAAACATTAGTTGTGCCTCCACTCATCCATGGACCTTCAAAAGGATTTGTGAGTGCAGCATAAGCAGTTGTAATAGTTGGGTGCATGATTGCTGACACGGTTATCAGCTGCCCACAGCCATCATCCGAGGCTAAGAGAGAGGGTCAAGCCTGAAGCTGTCTGGACGAAAGGAGAGGGAAGGGGTCTAAGTCCAGCCCCTCTTCCCAGAGGACAAAAAGGGGACCACAATCCCCATCTTAGATGGGCCAGTGACCCATCATCAGCCTTTCTTTTGATGCTCTGTGATGCCAAAGTCATTTTGCCCACACAAAAATGCCGCTTGAGACCAGGCATGGTGGCTCACACCTGTAATGCCAGCACTTTGGGAGGCCAAGGCAGGTGGATCACCTGAGGTCAGGAGTTCAAGACCAGCCTGGCCAACATGGTGAAACCTCATCTCTAAAAATACAAAAACTAGGTGGTGCACGCCTGTAGTCCTAGCTACTTGGGAGTCTGAGGCAGGAGAATCTCTTGAACCTGGGAAGCGGAGGTTGCAGTGAGATGGAGCCACTGCACTCTAGCCTGGGCAACAGAGTGAGACTCTCTCAAAAAAAAAAAAAAAAAAAAAATGCAGTTTGTCCCCAGAGGTGTTTCTCAACTGTCTTCTGATCGACTCCCCCAGGGCACATGGTGTTGAATGGGCTTCCTTTCCGGGCGCCCCAGAGCTCCTCCTCCTCCCCTGCCATAACTCCCATCCTGCACAGGAGGTCGGGAGCCCATGCCATTCTATTTAGGATTTAGGTTCTCACCAGCATTGTGCATTCTCAGTAGAGCCCTGGGGGAAGCCTCTCTATCTTCTCCCCTCCCACCAGGCTCCCTCCATGTCTGATGCTGCTCCTCCTTTCCCCTCAGTGTTCCATGCCTTCCTGCGTCACAGCATTCCATGTCACATGCGCCTTTGACCACAGCCTGGAAATGCGGACTATATTAGCAGACAATGATGAGGTCAAGTTCAAGTCATTCTGCCAGGAACACAGTGATGGGGGCCCACGTAATGAGCCCACATCTGAGCCTGCAGAGCCCAGTCAGGCTGGCGAGGACCTAGAAAAGGTGACCCTGCGCAAGCAGCGGCTGCAGCAGCTAGAGGAGGACTTCTATGAGCTGGTGGAACCTGCTGAGGTGGCTGAGCGGCTGGACCTGGCTGAGGTGCTGGTCGACTTCATCTACCAGTACTGGAAGCTGAAGAGGAAAGCCAATGCCAACCAGCCGCTGCTGACCCCCAAGACCGACGAGGTGGACAACCTGGCCCAGCAGGAGCAGGATGTCCTCTACCGCCGCCTGAAGCTCTTCACCCATCTGCGGCAGGACCTAGAGAGGGTGAGTCCGCATGCTGCCTGCCCGCCCACCTGCCTGGTGGGTCCAGGAGTCCTTTCCGTGCCACAGTCACTGGCCTGGAGCAGCCAGGACTCACCAGGACTCAAACTGTGAGCTCTGGTGGACCGGCACTGCTGCAGGAGCCTGCCAAGTGGCTGAGGGCTTTCAGATCCCAAAGAGTATGGGGGTGACTGACACTTTACAGAACAGAGAAGAGTCCAGTTCTTGAATCTCTGAGTCCCTCTTGTGCCAGCCCTATCACAGGCCTGGTGAATGGTGGGGGCCCTGCCAAGGTCATGAGGCTGGGAGCACCAGAGCTAGGGCGAGGACCCAGGCTTCTGGCACTTGCTTGCCTCTGTGGGCCCTGCCTGGTCCTAACACATGAGCTTGCGTTGAGAATCTGAGGTAGAGGAGGAACTGGGGCTTCCCAAGCTGTCCCTGTAACCCTTGCTGAAAGCCAGGAGCATCAAGAGCCAGGAGCAGCCAAACAGGCTTGTGCCGGGCCAGGGCAGGGTAGATGGGTAAATGCGGCTCCGTGGGGTGCTGGGCAAAGAGAACAGAGGCACGAAGGAGACAGGGTGGACTCAAGGAACGGTGGAGTGGAAGGAGGAGGTGAAAGGAGCTGGTAAATCACACAAGGCTGGGCTGGTGGATCACAGTGTGTCTGGAAGCTGCAGAAGTGCTAAGGAGGGACCGACACATTGTGGCTGGGACTTCCACCCATCACTCCCTGGAGAAGTCCGAGGAATGGGTGGGCTGGCTGAAAACCGCCCCCAGCTGTGTGCTGGGAAATAGATGACGGTGGCTTGGTCCAGGGGGCTGAGTGAAATGAAGCAGGATTTCTGGATCCTTGTCCAGTCCTCTGAACCCCACAGGCTGTTCTGGCCTCTCCTCTCTGGGACATTTCTAGGGTTCCAGAGCATATGGGACCATGTCACAGTGTCTCCCCTGGGTTCAGACACACATGCTCGCCCTCTCCCTGGGTCCTGTCAGGAAACAGCTCTGGGCAGGAGCACGCAGGGAGCTTTGTGTGACCGGAAACAGCTGCTTTTCTTAATCTGCATCACAGTGGGCAAGGCTGTAAAATGGGTAGAACATCTCTGGGGGTGTTGTACTGTCAGGGAAGTGGCACTGGACCCAACTTCCTCACTCCTCTCCTTCCTCCTCATCTGCCCTGGAGCCTGCTCAAGAGGGAAATGACCTGTTGGCCCCGGAGCTCACTCACTGCCTGGCAGCCAGCTTGCCACCAGGCCAGAAGGAAGAGGTGGGGGTGGGAGGAACCAGATGTCCCTGGCTCCAGCCAGGACAGAGGGCAAGGCCATCTACATTGCAGCCACCACCTCCTGGCCAGCCCAGCCTCCTGTCACGTGGCAGGGGCATCAGGTGTAAGACCTGCTGAGACTGAAGCTGCTTCCAGAGTCTTCTTCAGGCCACCATGTCTCCACCTGCTGGATCTCCAGGGGAAACACCTGCTTTTACTCCTACTGTTTCCCAAACATCCCCTCAGAACTGACTTCCCTGTTCTGTGCTGGTCAGCGCATGTGTCTGTTCCTGGCTGGGTTGTCCAGGGAGGCCAAGGGCTGACTCACTTATATAGTCATCATCCTGGAAAAAGAGACTTGAGGAAGATCCTCCCAGCCTTGCTGAGCAGATGAGGAAACTGGGGCTCGGAGAGACGAGTAACAGGAAGCCTTAGAGGAACTCCATCCCAGGGGTTTTGGGCTTGAATTTGGATCTCAGTCAGGGGCAGAAAAGGAGTTGTTGGCTTATTCTCTGTTCTGTAAATTTCCTGGGCAAAAGCTTCCCCTTATCAGCCCCCTAACCTTCCCACCCCAGTCTCGGCTGGTTCAGGTGGGGCCTGGGGCTGAGGTTGGCAGGCTCTGGGGTTCTGGGGAATGAGAGCTGCTGCACAGACCCCTCCAGTGGGGGCCAGAACACTCCAGAGTCAGGTGTGAACCATCCCACTCCTCCTCCAGGAAGAGGAAGCAGGGCCAATTTTGAAGTACGTGCAGCCTCTTACGGCTCAGGGGGCCCTGTCAAATGCTGCTTCTTGAGCAGCCACCAAGGTGAACTGGCGGGCACCAGCTTCGATGAGAGCAGGGGCATGCACAGCCCTGGCAGGGCTGAGGAGGGACAACCATCAGCCAAGCTGACCCCCATCGGCGGCCCAGCCTCAAGGCCTCTCCAGGTCACACATTTGCAACTTGGGTGAATGAACAGTGACAGGAACCCTGCCACGGGGGAGGCTTTCTGCAAAGGCCCGTGGTGGTTGGTGGCCTGGCCAGCAGGCCCAGTCTCGGACCATGGCCCAGTGCCGGCAGCCGAGAGTAGCCTGTAACTGAGCACTACGCCACCCTGGGCGGGAATCATCGGAAGATGGGGCAGGGCTTGAGGTCGAGGCCTTGATAGCCTGACTTTGCATCCAGTTCCTGCACTCCCAGTTCTGTGCCTTCTTTGTTTCAGTTTCTACTTCTCTAAGTTTCAGTTTCTTTGTCTGTAAAATGGGAATAAGGATCAGACTGACCTTGGGGTCACAGTGCGTGTGAGGGACAGAGCTTAGCACAGTGCCCTCCATTGTTGGCCGTGATTGTTGCTACTGTCCTGGCCCCTCAGCATTTGGCTCTTAGAAGAAGGGAGGCCAGCCCATGCGCTCTGAGGGTGGGCTCCACAGAGGACCGAAAGGGCAAGCCCAGTGCTAGGGCCTGGGAACCTAGCATCCTCCCAGATTGATTCGTTCCTCCTCAGCCAGGCAGGGGTTTTGCTGAGAGAAACAGGAGCCAGGGCTGTGGCCAGCATGAAATCCCATTTTATGGTCAACCAGATGTGCTTTCCTAAAATTTCAGCGTTTGGCCTCGGCCCCAGCGGACCCTCGGAAGGCATGGCCACTGTAGCCTCCTAGAGTTATTTATGGCTGACAAAAAAAAAAAAATTGCAGCGCTGTTGATCAGCCCGACAAGTGCCGGCTGGTGTCCCCTAGCAACCACGCTGACAAGCAGGCTGTGCAGGGACTTGCTGCTTGTAGCTCTGGCTCTGGTCACCAGAAGTTTATTTGGGAGCCTGACCTGGCCTGAGGAGGAGGCTGAGAGGGTGGAGGCAGCTCTAAGACACACACCTGCACAGAGGATGACATGGGACAACTTCCCAAGGAGGGAAAGACTCAGCAGGAAGTGGGTCCTGGCCTCAGTGCCTGGATGGTGGTCCACTTGGCCTCCCACCAAAGCCATCCTTGTCCTGGGCAGCTCCAGCCTCCAGACATCTGGCTCTTCTGCCCCTGTGCCTCCCATCTCCAGAGCTCCCCCAACCCATTAGTGCCCCTGCCTCACCCAAGCCCAGTCACCACCTTCAGCTGTTCCCAGGTCAGTAACCCAAAAATCGTCACTTCCTCCTCCCTGCCCACAGTCTCCTGCTCTCCCTGCTCACTTGTCTCCCGGGCCCTCCACCCTTCTCTGTCCTGCTTTCTTCATTCACTCCCTGTTTGGCACTGGCCTGCTATGCCCCAACCCTTGTCCCTCGCTGAGGCCAGACCCCGGGCAGAGCCTCACCCACTAAGAGCCACTCCCTCCATGAAGAGAAATCCCACAGCGCTGAGCAGGGCAGTCCCTGCCGCACACCCCACCTAATCCCTGCTGCTCACATGCTGGGCCCTGCCTCCCTCAGGACAGCCTCCCCTCTGTCCTCACACCAGGGCCTCTAACTTCTGCCAGCTGAGACTCTCGGTCCATTCTCTTCCCTTCCCTCCTGTCTTCCTTCCCCCACAGGGTCTCTTTTCTGGCCCACACCTGCAGCTCATGAGTCTGTCTTTTCTTCTTCCTTTCTGTGGGTCCTTTTCCACCAACATTTGAATCTGTTCAACCCTCTCTCATCTTCAAAAGCGAATCCTCCCTCCCTATTTCCCTCTAGTCGTGGGTTCCTCTGCTCCCACCCCCATCTCTCCTTTCCTGTCATCCCTCATGGTATTTGCATCCTTGCTGCCCACTCTGGCCGGATTTCCGCCACATCCCAGAGCCTGCCACCTGGGCTGCCTGCAGCCTCCCCCGCCTACCTCTGCATCCCCCGACCCTCTCAGCAGTGGCTGCCACAATCAGACCTGCCCTTAGTCTTGGAGTCCTTTTCCTGTGATCCTCTGACCAGGTCCCCACTGAGGTCCCAGTTTACCCCCTCCCTCCCTGGCCACTCCTTGGCCTCAATGGTCATCCACCACTCTCCCCTGACTGTTCACTCCGAGGGCTGGAGGCCTCAGGCTCCACTGTCTTTCACGGCTGCCCACAGTTTTGCCCGACGTGGGGGTGCTGGCTGCCCTTCCCTCTTGAGCTCCACACCAAGTCCCTTCTAAAGGCTGCCGGCGTCTCATGCCCAGCATCCCTGTTAGTTTCCTCGGCCTGCCTGCCTGCCACCAGCTGGATGGTGAGATTTATTCTCACGGTTCTGGAGGCTGGAAGCCCAAGGTTGAGGTGTCAGCAGGATTAGTTCCTGCCGGGGGCTCTGCGGGAGAGTCTCTTCGTGCCTCCCAGCTTCTGGTGGTTGCCAGGAATCTTTGCTGTTCCTTAGTCTGCGGACATCTGTCTAGCCTCTGCCTCTGCCAGGTCACATGGTCTTCTCCCTATAGGCCCCTGTGTCAGGACTCCACTCATAGTAGATCAAGGGCCCACCCTAATATAGTATGACATCATCTTAACTATTTGTATCTACAGAGACCCTATTTCCAAATAAGGTCACGTTGCAAGGGTCCCAGTAAAAATGAATTTGGGGGAACACTATTCAATCCCGTATAGAAGCCACTGCAGGTGGGAGAAGGGAAGAAGGGAGAAGGGAAGTGTCTCACTACTCTGTGAAAATCCACCCCTGGGCCGAGCTCGGTGGCTCATGCCTGTAATCCCAGCACTTTGGGAATCCAAGGCGGGCGGATCAGGAGGTCAGGAGTTCGAGACCAGCCTGGCCAACATGGTAAAACCTCATCTCTACTAAAAATACAAAAATTAGCCGGGTGTCGTGGCAGACGCCTGTAATGCCAGCTACATGGGAGGCGGAGGCAGGAGAATCGCTTGAACCCAGGAGGCAGAGTTTGCAGTGAGCGGAGATCATGCCACTGCACTCCGGCCTAGGCGACAGAGCAAGACCCTGTCTCAAAAGAAAAAAAAGAAAATCCTTGGCTTCCTTTGGCCTGGCTCAGTCAAGCCTCAGCGCCTGCCCTCCTCCCTTGCCAGCCCCACCACTCCTCACTGCTCCCTTCAGACTACTGCCATGAGGCTCTGCTTTGCCTTCCTGCGGCCTGGATTCCTCGTTCCCAGGCTCTGCCCCCGCCGTGTGATCAACTCCCACTCCCACTGGCTGCTGGTGTGTCCAAGACGCCTTGCTCAGCACCCCCAAGTGTGGGTCGGAGCCACCTGGTCCTGTTAGTAGTTGGTCAGCACCTACCTACCCTGAAAAGAAAGGGGCCCCCGCAGCGTTGCTTGCTTGAGTCCAGGGCCCCACACAGTGCAAGTCCACAGAGCTATAACCAGTGCTTAAGGGTGTGGGGGAAGGAGGCTGGTTGGAGGGTGGTTTTAGGAGGTCCAAGTTTTGACAGAAAGGTGGGCCATCCCGATAGGCTAGAGCCAGGGCTCACAGGCTGGGTCCAGGTGGTTGCAGCCCAGGGTGGCCCCCTAGAGTGGTACTGGCCATAGGGATAGGTGGAGCTGAGGCTCAGAGATGGATGGCGTGGTGCTCACGGTCTGAGCTGAGGGCGCGCACACCAGCGTGGAAGGCCACGGAGAGTCCATGCAGAGCGCATCGGGTGGAGGCCTGAGGCTGGAGCCACCTTTGTGGTATATCCTTCACAGCCGGGCTCAGGAAAGAAACGAGGATGCCCATACCCAGAAGAGAGGTCTGATCTTGGCTGCCCTCGGACTGGGAGAAATGATGGTTATGCCAACAGGCAGGGGGTCTGGAACCACAGGTCACCTCAGCTTAAGGACATGAAGACTGAACTCAGCCTTGAAGGTGGAACCCAACGGGAAACAGCCTGGTCCCAGCTGGAAAGACCCTGGTGGGACCCAGGATTCAAGCTGAGCAGCTTTGGCCAACTGTCCCTGATAATGGAGTCTCCATCCTGTGCTGAAGACCATGGAAGTGTCTCAAGGGAGAGGGCTTGGTCTTGGCTCCGGAAGTTGGCCTGCCCTGAGAGCAGCCAGGGAGGGATGGCCCTCTAGGGTAAGGTGCCAGGTGGGCAGGCAGCAGCACGGTCCATTCTGCAGATGCTTCCTGTGGGACCACCTATAGGAGGGGTCCACGTCCCATGAGCTTAGCAGCTGGTGTCTAAGGCCCCAAGGGGCTCTTCTCAGCTGGCCTTGAGGCAGTCAGAGAGGCCTCTGCCCTCTCTGCTGAGGAGTTCTGTCACTGGCAGAGTGAAGGTGGCTGTGTGGATGTGGAAGCCTTGGCCAGCATGGCATGAGCCTGGCTCAGGTCCCAGTGCAGCGGGTAGACATGGGTTGGCTGCAGGCTGGGCACAGTTGGGTTAGGACTTCCTTTCTGCTCAAAGCTATTCTGCTGGCATTCTCTCTGGCTGCAAGTACCAGGGCCATTTGTGGCTCAGGACACATGTTAGTTTTTGCCATGCTGTTTGTGTCTGAAGAATTTCTTTACTGGGAAAGAGAGGCCTTGGACAGGAGGCAGAGGCATGAAGTTGGTGACCTGGTGAGACCCTGATGAGTCTGCAGGCACTGTGGTTATAGAGGAGAGCAACCTTGTTGGCAGGGCCTTGGGAGGCAGCGTGGCTGACCTTACCAGGAAGGTAAGACTCCGAGGAGGAAGTGGGCATGCTGGGCTGATCTAACCAGGTGCTCTCCCCTGGCCGCTCTGGCTCAGCCAGGGACCACAGGGCCGAGGCTGTGTGTGGCCTTCGGTTTTGTTTCCGAGACATGCAGCACAGGGCTGAGGAATACGCTCAGGGTCTGGGAATTGGTTTGCAGATGTTCTGGGCAGGATAGGCTATGGTGGTAACCTGTGCCCCCGGCACTGCCTCTACCCATAGCAAGGTCCCCAGAGCTGGGAGGTCTGGGGTGGTTGCCTGTGAGTAAGGTGGAAAATCTCTCTTGTTTTCTCAGGTTAGAAATCTGTGCTACATGGTGACAAGGCGCGAGAGAACGAAACACGCCATCTGCAAACTCCAGGAGCAGATATTCCACCTGCAGATGAAACTTATTGAACAGGATCTGTGTCGAGGTAGGCGCCTTCCCCACCTGCCGCCGCCACCTCCGTGTGCCCTCTCTTGCGGGGCTGGGTCCCAACGAGGGTGTGTCTTTGGACCCTGGTGGGGTATCTGCGTGGAGCCAGGGGCCACTGGCCCCCACCCCTACCCTTCACCATCCAATTAGTAGGCCCAGACGGGGACCTGCCAGAGTCCTGGGTTGTGTGTCACTAGGCAAAGAGCCAGAGGTTGGAATGTGGGCATCAGGCCTGCCCTCAGGGAGCTTTCTGGTTGACTAGGCCACAGCAGTTCAGGAGCTGATTGCATATGAACAGGTACAAAGAAGAAGTCCTAGTGGCTCTCTGCTGGTGCTGAGGCAGGAAGGGCCAGAAGCTGGTGAGCTTCCCTGAACCCTGGTGTGCCTGGGAATCAGTTTTGAAGAAGGCAGCTGCCCCAGAGATGTGACAGGACCTGGCTATTGTTTGTGTCTGACCCTAACAGGGTTCTTGCCCTGCATCTGCAGTGTTTTCTGCTGTTTTGTTCTTCTTCTTCTTCTCTTGGTGTCACATGTGTTTAATGGGTCTGGAAATCAAAGGCTGAAGGAAGCTCTGACATTGATCTTATCTGTTAATTGTGGATATTGCCAGACACAGGACCCTTCCTGGAGCATATACATGTTAAGAAGAGCAACACTTAGCCCCCAAAGCGGTACCCCAGTGTTTCGTTTACATGCAGCAGAAATAGCTGGGTGGAGAGAGATTTTAAGCCAGGGTCTGCCAATGCCACTTCAGCCTCGGAGCTGAGCTGGGCCTGGAGTGGAGAGGAGGGAGGAAAGCTGCTGAGCCACCATTGGAGCAAATGACTGAGGACCTCTGCTGCCCCTACTTCTGCCTGAGAGCTGAGCTGACCTGATTGTGCTTTGGCATCACCATCCACTCTGGCCCCAACATCTAGCCTTGCCAAGTTCAGGTGCTAGTCGTGGCCATGCAGAGCTCACCATGTACGCAAAGACTGTGGCAGCTTACTGGCTGCTGGAGCTTTCCAGGCCCCCTGTCTTCTGTTTATTCATTCAGCCAGCATTAACTGAGCATGGATTGGATAGGGTTCCTGCCCTTGTGGAACACACCATCTGGAGAGAGAAAGGAACGTGATATCGCAGAGGCTACAGTTGCTGCCAGTGCAGGGATAGAAGTATCAGGGATGTCTTCCCAGAAGCAGTGATGCTCCGACAACATCTCAGGCCTCCTAGCACTTGGCTGTGGCCACATATCGGCTGCAGAAGGAGAAGCCCACGCGAGGCACCCACAGTTGAGGAAGCAGAGCCCTGAGGAAGCAGAGCCCTGCAAGCCAAAGCAGTGCCCTGAGGCACAGGATTCCAGAAGCATGGTCAAGAGCCTGGAGGGTTCACATCCCTGCATTGGTTCTGGGGACATTTGCAACTCCTGTGTTGAGTGTCAACAACAGGCAACTGTTTGTTCAGGGCAGGGCGGGGCATTTGGAGACGACTGGTTTGCCCTGTCCAAAGCTGGTGCTCACACTGTTTTGAGGCTTGACGCTTGGGGTGGGTCATGGGCTGTGTGTATGTCGGCGAGGCTGTCTGACTTGGCGGCTGGAAAAGGCCTCCTAGTGGAGATGATATTTGGGCTGTGAGCGGAATCAGGTGAAGGACAGGACAAGAAAACTGCGTATTTGGAGACTTAGTGGCCAGAGCATGTCTTGGCAGAGAAACTGGAAGGAAGCTGGAATGGCTGCACCAGGCAGAAGGAAGACACCTGAAGTGGGGGTGATGGGTAACCAGGGTCACATGTGCAAGATCTTCTTGTAGCCTGGGGGAGGAGCTTACACTGTCCTGAGAGCAGTGGGGAGCCTCTCCAGGAGCCTGCCTCCAGTGTATCTGGGCATTGGTTACATGCCATGTTACAGATGAGATTGCCCAGGCACGGTGGCTCATGCCTAAAATCCCAGCACTTTGGGAGTCCACAGTGGGAAAATCACTTGAAGCCAGGCGTTCCAGACCAACCTGTCTGTACAAAAAAAATTACAAAAATTAGCTGAGCATGGTGACACATTCCTGTATTCCTAGCTGCTTGGGGAGCAGAAGTAGGAGGATTGCTTGAGCGAGCTATGATTACACCACTGCACTCCAGCCTGGGTAACAGAGCCAGGCCCTGTCTCTAAAAAATAAATAAATAAACAGATGTGGCCAGGCACAGTGGCTCACACTTTTAATCCCAGCACTTTGGGAGGCCAAGGTGGAAGGATTACTGGAGCCCAAGAGTTCAAGACCAGTCCGGGCAACATAGTAAGATCCTGTCTCTACAACATTTGAAAATTAGCCAGGTGTGGTGGCGTGTACCTGTGGTCCCAGCTACTCAGGAGGCTGAGGCTAAAGGATCACTTGGGCCTGGGAGGTCAAGTCTGCAGTAAACTGTGATTGTACTACTGCACTCCATCATGGGCAACGGAGCAAGACTCGGCCTCAAAACAAACCAAAACAGGTGAGACTGAGGCCTAGCCTGAACTGAAAGAACACACGGGCCAGGGGCGCGCCGTGAATCTCCCATCCAGTTCGCTGCCCGACTTTGAAAGCCAACCAAGAGACTAATGCAGGAGACTGGTTCAGGGGAGCTGACCCTGGTGTTAGGAATGGACCCCAAGCCTCTTGACCCCTCAGATAGCGTTCCTTCCACTGACATGTCTGGCTTCTCAGCCTGGCATTCAAGGCCCTGACCTGTCCGGACTCCCCTCCAGCCATTCCTCCCACCACCCACACTCTCTCCCAAGGCTGCAAGTTGTGCAGGTCAGACTAGAGTCCAGGTCCTGCAAGGGCCTCTCCTTGTGGCCCTGTGGCCACCCCAAGTCCCCCACAGGGCACAGTGGACAATTGGCTCACCCCACCACGCCAGCCGTCCCCTGGCTCCAACCTTTTTGCTGTAGAGGGTGAGCACTGACTGATGGAGGACTCCTGGGCTGCCACGCAGGGATCTTGGTGCTGACTGAGGCCACTCAGGGTAACCATCTCCCTCCTCATCTCGCTTTCCCTGACACAGAGCGGTCTGGGAGGAGAGCAAAGGGCAAGAAGAGTGACTCGAAGAGGAAGGGCTGCGAGGGCTCCAAGGGCAGCACTGAGAAGAAAGAGAAAGTGAAGGCGGGGCCTGACTCAGTCCTGGGGCAGCTGGGTGAGTGAGGGCCATGCTGGCCTGCAGACACGGGCAGGCTTGACCGTCACCACACTTGCAGCTCTGCCCTGCGGGAGGCTAGCTGCACAGAATAGGAGACTGAGGCTCAAGAGCGGTAACCAGGCCCTTGCTTGCCCAGGTGCACACACCTTCCACCCACAAAGGAGACAGATCTCAGAGCCCCGTGTGACACCCTGGGAAATGCCCCTTCTGTAGACCTGGATGGAGGCTGGACCACGCCCATTCAGGAACTGTCCGGTCATTTCCCTGGCTGGGTCCTGGTGGCTGGATTTTCCCAGAGTCCCCCAGGACAGGCCCCATGCTGGGAGGGGCGGATCTACCAGAAAGCCCCATCCTTGTCTTACTCTCCCAGAATCCTCTAAATAGGCCCTTCCTGCAACAGCAGCAGACTTTCCTGGAGCTACCCAGAGATACCCAGAGGAGTGGCTGCAAGCCCTGGCCCTGCCCATCACCTCCTCTGTCCCAGGCCTCCTGTTAGGCAGAGCAGCCTAGTGGGAGCAGTGTGACTCATGGACCTCACGTGCTTCCTCCAGAGATCTCGGGCAGCATCATGGAGTCTCCTTCCAGACCTTGCCTCTGGGACAGAAGCCCCAGGTCATCCTTTCTGTCCCTCTGTCTCAACAAGGGGACAACCCAGGCGTGGTGGTGCATGCTTGTATTTCCAGCTGCTCAGGAGGCTGAGTTGGGAGGATCACTTGATCCCATGAGGCTGAGGCTGCAGGGCACCATGATCATGCTACTGCACTCCAGCCTGGGTGACAGAGCAAGACCATGTTCCTTCATTTCACACCCCTCTCGCAAAAAGAAGGGGATAACTTGGGTGTGTAACAGGAAACCCAGTCTCACGTCTTGCCAGCTGTCCCCTCCCAAGACCTCGGTAAGGGAGGAAGGATCTGCCTCCCTCACATCTGCTGGCATCTCACTTGCCTCCTCTCTCCCCTGACATCCAGGAGGGACTGGATACTGCTTGCTTACCCCTATTCGTGCCTGATCCCTTTATCCAAGCTCTTTGCTGCAAGCTCTGGGAGGCAACTCTTATAAAGACTCTTATAATGCCCTCTGGTGGCCTGAGGGCATTTTCCTCCAGATTCCTCCTTCCCCAACCCCACCAGAGTGGGAGTGGTGGGCAGGGCCAACTTCGTGGGTAGCTGGGTAGCAACCTGTGCCGTTGCACAGGGTCCTTGTTCTTGGTTTAATGCTCTGCCGCTGCCACCTTGTATTTTTTTCCCCATGGCAGGCTTTCTGGTAAAATCCAAAAAACCTGCTAGACAAACTAAAAGAGCTATAACACTCCACCTTGAAATTCTTAATAATATTTGAACAAGGAGCCTATATTTTCATTTTATACTCCATCCCACAAATTATGAAGCCCATCTTGAGGGCAGCACGTCCTTCTGGAGAGAAGGGTATAAGTAGTCCCAACTCTTTGGTGGTGTTGGCAGGAGGGATGGACAAAGGTAGCTCACCTGGGTCTGGCACGGGGGGACAGAGAGAAGAAGATGCATGGTGGTGTGCTGGGAGCGTCAGCGGGCTTCCTGAAAAGGTGGGACACACGTCTGCTGGCATCTCACTTGCCTCCTCTCTCCCCTCAGCAGGCCTGTCCACCTCATTCCCCATCGATGGCACCTTCTTCAACAGCTGGCTGGCACAGTCAGTGCAGATCACAGCAGAGAACATGGCCATGAGCGAGTGGCCGCTGAACAATGGGCATCGCGAGGACCCTGCTCCGGGGCTGCTGTCAGAGGAGCTGCTGCAGGATGAGGAGACACTGCTCAGCTTCATGCGGGACCCCTCGCTGCGACCTGGCGACCCTGCTAGGAAGGCCCGAGGCCGCACCCGCCTGCCCGCCAAGAAGAAACCACCCCCACCACCACCGCAGGACGGGCCTGGTTCACGGACGACTCCAGACAAAGCCCCCAAGAAGACCTGGGGCCAGGATGCAGGCAGCGGCAAGGGGGTTCAAGGGCCACCTACCAGGAAGCCACCACGTCGGACGTCTTCTCACTTGCCATCCAGCCCTGCAGCCGGGGACTGTCCCATCCTAGCCACCCCTGAAAGCCCCCCACCACTGGCCCCTGAGACCCTGGACGAGGCAGCCTCAGTAGCTGCTGACTCAGATGTCCAAGTGCCTGGCCCTGCAGCGAGCCCTAAGCCTTTGGGCCGGCTCCGGCCGCCCCGCGAGAGCAAGGTAACCCGGAGATTGCCGGGTGCCAGGCCTGATGCTGGAATGGGACCACCTTCAGCTGTGGCTGAGAGGCCCAAGGTCAGCCTGCATTTTGACACTGAGACTGATGGCTACTTCTCTGATGGGGAGATGAGCGACTCAGATGTAGAGGCCGAGGACGGTGGGGTGCAGCGGGGTCCCCGGGAGGCAGGGGCAGAGGAGGTGGTCCGCATGGGAGTACTGGCCTCCTAACTCACCCCAGTCCCTGTCCCGGGCCCTGCCCTGGTCCCCCAACAAGGCCTCAGCCCAGTCACAACTGCCATTTCCAGTCTCTGCTGAGTGTCCCAGACCCTCGAGGCTGCCACTCCGTCGTGGTTTTATTTTTAATATAGAGAGAGTTTTGAATTCTACACTGTTGTCTTTCCTCTGTGCTGGCCTAGGACGTTAGGATTCCTTCCATGGCTCCGGCCGCCAGGACCCTGCCAGGTCCCGTGCACCATCCCTGCCCTGCCCACGTGGTATTGCTGGGCTCCTGGCTAGAAGCGGGCAAGGTAGAGAAGAGCTCAGGACTCCAGCCCGCTGCCACTGGGTGACACAGACTGTCGTTTGGGCATTATTTCATGGCAGATGGGCCAGTCCAGGGCCTACCCCGCCTTGCCCCCAGATTCCACTGGGGTCCATTTGGGGGGTCCTGCTGCACTCCACCGGTCCCCAAGGAAGTAGAATAAACAATACCCAGCCAGAGTCTACTCACTGTCACAAGCACAACGAGTTTATATGAGAAAGCACTGAGGGGGTGCAGAGGGCCCGCTGGTTCCAGGGGAACCGAAAGCTGTTCCTGATCAGCCCGTATCATCTGAGGCCTGCCTGCCCACCCTGCCACCCTCCCCTCCCTTGCTGCTCTGCCCCTGCCAGTGCCCAGCCCAGCGGCTCTGGGAAGGGGTTCCCAGAATCCCTCCTGAGCTGTGCCATTTACTCAGGGGACTCCCAAACAGCCAGCTGCCAGTGCAGGTGGAGGGCTGTAAGGGAGGGCCAGTGCCCAGACAGGGTCATGGGGCTCAGACCAGCCCACTGTAGAGAATCACTCTGGGGCTCCAACTTCCTTCCTTCCTTCGGGGCCAGTCTCGGCTGAAGTCTGGTCACTCAGACAGAGCTGACCAGACCAGACCGCTTGCCTTTTCAAGTTTCCTAGTCCTGCTAAGAGATGAGCTTCTTCCGTGGTTTCCTTTTGGAAACTTCTCCTTCCAACAAGCAATGGGATCCCGGGGCCCAGGGCGGGCCGGTGTTGGCCGCTGGGGCTGTTGTAAGTCTTGCTGGATGTTCCCCTGTTCCTGAGCCTTAACCCCTTACCCAGCCCGTGTCCTGCCCTTCCCCGCACGCCCCCCCCCCCCCCCTTAAGGTCCCAGGTAGTTGCTCTGAAGGTTTTCAGTAGAGTGGCCCCAGGGTGATAGCTCAGGGAACAACAAAAAAGGAATTCCGTGAAAACTTTTTTTTTTCTTTGATGAATTACTCCTGGGTCACTTCCGCCACTGGTAAAGCCAGAACTTCTCCAACAAGAACCTTGCAAAAAGTCCAGTGAATCAGTCGAATCATTCTGTGGATGCCAAAGAATATTTTGACCATAATACAGCACAGCCTGGACCTGACAACTTGTCACTTGGACTTTTTTAAAATGGAGTTCTCTAGCATCAAAGTATAGAAACACGTTCATTGTACACACCCAAGGAGAAGAGCCCGAGCGCTCGGAAGAGGATGCTTTTCTGCTGCTGGAGTGTACCTGGGTGTTAGATTTCAGATCCTGGGCTGAGCCCACTGTGAGCTTTCCTAAACTCTGAGAGTCACAGAGGGGAAAGATACTGACAGTGAAACCAGCATGGAAAATGTCTTTACCATGTGGTTCCCTCCTCCCCAAATACATAAAGCAAATAAGCAGGATGGGGAACAGCTTGACCTTCATCCACCCCAACTCCAAAACTATCAAGGTACGACAGTGGCATTGTCATCGACACTCAGTTTCATGTGAATTTTAGCAAAACAGGAAACAAAGATAATGACTCAGTTCAGAGGATCGGACAAATGTATCCAGTCCAGGTGGACTTGGAGGGAGTGGGGTGGGCTTCAAGGATTCTGGGCATTGGGATGGCATGAGCTAGCCCGTAGAGTTGAGTCTGCCTGCCCGCCTTGGTAGTAGTGACCAGTCAGTGTCAGCGTCAGTGTCCCAACCCCAGTCTCTGTTTACTGCCCTTGAACAGAACTTCTTCCTTCCCCATGCTTTGGGTCACCTTGGGCTGCAACCCTGTCTGTGCCAGATGGCCCAGTCTGACCCTGCAGGAAGCAAAGAGGTGACCTTAAAGAACAACCAAACTGCCAGGGGCCCGGAAAGCCCAGGGTCTAGCAGTCTCCGCACTTGGCCCCTTGCCCCTTCACACCATCCTGGGACAGGGACTGGGCCTCCCTGGTGGCAGGGGTGGGCGGAGAATTAGGGAGAGGGTGCAACGAGTCTGGCCCCTTGCCTTGGGGTGGCTGGTGTTCTTCCAAGAGCCTCTGCTCATGTTGTTGGCCTCTGGATTCTGTTCCTTCTTCATTGGCTATTGCTTTGGACTGGACTGTCGCTGAGCCTGTGTCCTGCAGAACCCAGATGTCTGTTAGGCTGGCTGGCTGCTGCGAGGGGATGGGGGTGGCCTTTCACTTGGGGAGCCCTTTCACTCCCAGGCCAAGCCCTGGAGCAGGCTTCTCCAGGTAGCTGTCTCCACCTCCAGGATGTCCACCAGGCTGCAAGGAGAAGCATGCCAGCCACTCATCCTCCCTGAGTTCCCAGCCTTTCCCCCGTTAGTCACAGCCACTTCTCTCTTTTTCCTGTCTACTGTCCCCAGTGTAGAGGGCTTTGCTGCCCCTGAGACCAAGCAAGGCAGGTTCCTTTTCCAGGCCAGAGGCGGAGGTGGATCTTTCTCTTGACCACGTCTCCCCACTCGTACTGCTCCTCCACAGGGAGGGAGAAGCTGCTCTGTAACTCATTCTGGCTATCATCCCCCTTCTCACTGACCTGACCGCCCCCCACCTCCTTCCCCTCATCATGTGACAAAGGATAATGTGCAAGAAAAGTATTTTATGTATCATAAATGTATTTTGAGACAAATGAGAAGAAGAAAGGTAGAAGGGTTTATTTTATTAAATGAGCCTGACTTTGTGACAGTGTGTGAGCATTTGCAATGTAAGGGCCTCAGCTTCCTTGGAGAAGCCACCCCAGGTTTCCAGACAAAGATGTTGAATTGTTTGTGGGGGGTGTGCCAGGCCACGTCTCGTGTGTCCGCGTGCAGGCATGCCTGTGTGTACTGTGTATGGGCACACTATGGGACTAGCTGGGACAATTCCTAGAGATTCAACTGCCCAATTCTAACAAACATTGGCAGCGGCTGAACTTGGCATTTCCTTGCTAACTGCCAGATGTGGCCAACCTCTGCCCATGTGCAAACCACTGAAAAATGATCTGGATTTCTGTAGCAAAGCCCTTGGGGAGGGCACTCTCCCATGCTCTTGGCCTCGCTGGCCACATTGGCCAATGAGCCAGGGCTGGAGTCTGAGACCTTTGGTTGTTCTTTAAGGCACCTCCTGCCACTTTCTCCCTCAGAGGCACAAACACTTTGTGTTCCACGTGAGTTTGAGGGGACGGTGGGGGGAATGATATGAATGTCACAGGAGGAGACACCTTCTGTCTTTGTTTCAAAGAAAGTGATGTGCCATTTGTTAATATACAAGAGAAATATTGAAAATATATTGAAAAGAGCAATTTTAAATTATTTTGGCTTATGTTGCAATATTTATTTTCTTGTATTAGAAAAGATTCCTTTGTAGAGAAAAAATGTATTTTTCATTAACGCAAAGACCTATTTCTCCTTTTTGTACATTGTCCATGTTCGCAACCCTTAACGAGCAATAGAATGTATGGTCACCTGGGCGTGGCCAATGCCCGCTGTGCCCTGCATGATTCTGTGTTGCCGCTGCTGCATAGTTCCCAGCCCCATCCTGTCCTGCTCACTCATGGGGGCTTCCAGACCCCAGCCCCACCAGGGCTTGTGTCATAGGGAGCCCTTTGCACTCCTCGTGTGTTGGCAAACGCAGTTAATAAAGCAATGTTTTCTGTGCTGGCTGGTATGAGGCTCCATTGCATTGGATGGGGTAGGGAACCCTGAGAGTCCCACACACACACCTGACAATGGGCTCAGCAAAACCACAAGATCCCTGAGTTTTCCAAGGGATCTGCTGCCACCTCCTAAGGAATCATAATAAAGATGCTCAGTGCACACCAAGGGCTATAATTTCAGAGCAGTATTTCTATTTTTCATTGTTATTATTATTTTTTGAGACAGGGTTTCACTCTGTTGCTGAGGCTGGAGTTCAGTCGTGCAGTCTTGACTCACTGCAGCCTCGACATCCTGGGCTCAAGTGATCCTCCCACCTCAGCCTCCTGAGTAGCTGGGACTACAGGTGTGTGCCACCATGCCTGGTTGATTTTGGTAATTTTGTAGAGATGGGATTTCGCCACGTTGCCCAGCCTGGTCTCAAATTGCTGGGCCCAAGTGATCCATCCTCCTCGGCCTCCTGAAGTCCTGGTACTACAGGCGTGAGCCACCGCACCTAGCCTCAGGGCAGTATTTCATTTGATCTTCAATATGTTCCTGTGGAATTGAGAGGATGAGGGATGCACCCAAAGTCAAAGATGTGCTAAGAGGTAAAGCTCCACATCCAAGGCCGGACTGCTGCACGCCCCACCCGCTACAACCACCTGCCTGGGACTGCAGGAAAGTTTGGGAGGAGCCTCGAGGGAGTGTCCCTAGGTCGGCGAAGATATTTGCTTGAGTTTGTTTTTTATTTATGATTTTCTGAGCACCTACCCTGAGTCAGGCTCTGAAAAGAGTGTGGGGAATGTAGCTGCTGTCCTTGCTGGGGGTAGCTCACACAGGCAGCGAGGGAGCTGGGAGTTTTCCTAGAGGCCTGGGCTGGTCTAGGGGTAGGAGGTTTCAGGAAGGGTTTCTCTGAGGAAGTGACACCATTGATTCATTCATTCATTTAACAAGTAGTCTTGACCAGACACCTCACTGCCAGTGTGCTGGGTTGCATACTCTGCATGTCACCAGGCCCCTGTCCCCCTAAAACCTCCAGGCAATGGAGACCTAATGAAAAAATAGTTGCTAGCCCAAGGGAAGCTGACGGTCATTCCTCACAGAGGGCTTGGCCTATGCAAAGATGGATCAAGCTATATCAGGGAAGGGTCTTGAACCTTCTCTGAGGGCTCAAAGCAAGGCTGCATAGGTCAGAGGTTACATTAAAACTCAAAGAATCTTAGCTTCTGGGGCCACTGACTTAGTTGTTTGCCACAGAGAATTAACCCATTTCCTCTCCAGAGCAGTAGATAGTAGGTTCCCAAGGGTGCCTCCAGATCCAATGTTCTGAGTCCACAATGCACAAGATATTGGAAGTAAATTTGGGGTGGAGTGTGTGTGCCCCAAATGCCCATGGAGAGAGGTGTCCTTTTAGGGGCTCCCGGGAACCTGGACAAACAGGCTGTGGATGTTCTCCCAGCTCCAGCTCCAGCGGTTCAGCTGTGAATGAGAAGAGCTCAGCGTCCTCAACTGTGGAATCAGCATGGGATGCTGGTAGGAAATCAGCCCTGGGGCTGAGCGGGTATCTGGGTGACCAGCCCACCTGGCCATGGGAAGAGACTATCAGTCCTGTGGCCCAGCTGCCCTGGACTTGGCACGACAGCCTCTTTCTCCTCCTGCAGCCAGCCCAAAGCAGGACCACAGTGATCCAGAAGAATGACTCAGGCTTGCCCCTCACTCTAAAACCACACCTGTGTCAGCTGGGCGAGGTGGCTCATGCCTGTAATCCCAGCACTTTGGGAGGCCAAGGTGGGTAGATCATTTGAGGTCACGAGTTTGAGACCATCCTGGCCAAACTGGTGAAACCTCATCTCTACTAAAAACACAAAAAATTAGCAGGGTGTGGAGATGCATGCCTGTAATCCCAGCTACAGGGACTATAGAGAGGTTGAGGCAGGAGAATCGCTTGAACCCGGGAGGCAGAGGTTGCAGTGAGCCAAGATCGTGCCACTGCACTCCAGCCTAGGAGACAGCGCAAGACTTTGTCTTTAAAAAAAACAAAAGCAAACAAAATAAATAAAATCGCACCTGTGAACCTAACCCAGCTGATTAATGTAGGGCAGGGGGATTCAGGGTACATGTTGGTCTGAGGCAACACTGTTCTTTTCTTTTTTTTTTTTTGAGACAGAGTCTAGCTCTGTTGCCCAGGCTGGAGTGCAGTGGCACAATCTCAGCTCACTGCAACCTCTGCCTCCTGGGTTAAAGCGATTCTCCTGCCTCAGCCTCCCAAGTAGCTGGGACTACAGGCACCTACCACCACACCCAGCTAATTTTTGTAATTTTAGTAGAGACGGGGTTTCACTGTATTGACCAGGCTGGTCTCAAACTCCTGACCTCATGATCCGCCCACCTCAGCCTCCCAAAGTGCTGGGATTACAAGAGTGAGCCACCACACCTGGCTTGGCAACACTGTTCTTTAGAAATATAGTGCAAGTCACATTTGTAATTCTAGTAGCCACATTTTTAAAAAGTGAAAAACAGGCCCAGGTATAGAGGCTAATGCCTGTAATCCCAGCACTTTGGGAGCCCGAGGCAGGAGGATTGCTTGAGCCCAGGAGTTCGAGACCAGCCTGGGCAATATGGCAAGACTCCATCTCTACAAAAAATTTGTTTTTAATTGGCTGGGCGTGGTGGTGCACACTTTTAGTCCTAGGTACTCGGGTGGCTGCGGTGGGAGGATTGTTTGAGCTTGGGAGGTCGAGGCTGCAGTGAGCCGTGATAGCGCCACTACACTACAGCCTGGGCAACAGAGTGAAACCCTGCTTCAAAAAACGAACAAACAAACAAAAACAGATAAAATGAATTTGAATAATATATTTTATTTAACCCATTACATCCAAATGTCTTTAAACATATAATCAATGTAAAATAACTATTAATGAGAGATTTTGCATTCTTTTCATAATCCAGGGTGTATTTTACACTTACAGCACATCTTAATTCAGACTAGCCACATTTCAAGTGCTCAAAGCCACATGTGGCTAGTAGCTACCCTATTGGGCAGCAGAGCCCTAGAGACCCTCAGCCTTCCCTTGAGTTGCCCAGGAGTCATCCAGGCTCCTATGGAGTGAGAGACAGATAGCCATGAGGAATCCCTGGCCCACTTCCCCAAGGGAAGGCGGGAGGTGAGGAGCAGGCCTGGCCCTGCATTCCCAGCCCTGGTCCCTCTGGGACTCTGCACTAGCCTACGTGGCTGCTTGAGGGCGGGAGCCTCACATTTGATTGGCACTCCTAGGCTTCCCCCCTGAGGTTGGCTGTCCCTGCCTGCTGACAGCCCCTGAGCACAGGACTGGAGGAGGATGGCACTGACGTGGTCGCATCTCCCTCATGGTGGGCCAGTCCTCTTGCCACCAGGACTCACAGCTCATCAGCACAGGGATCTGATGGGAGGCTGGGGGGTGGTCTTGGGGACCACCTTTTTTTTTTGTTTTTGTTTTCGTTTTTGTTTTTGAAACAGAGTCTCACTCTGTTGGCCAGGCTGGAGTGCAGTAGCACAATCTCTCCTCACTACAACCTCCGCCTCCCAGGGTCAAGCGATTCTCCTGCCTCAGCCTCCCAAGTAGTTGGGACTACAGGCGCTCACCACCATGCCTGGCTCATTTTTTGTATTTTTAGTAGAAACAGGGTTTCACCATGCTGGCCAGGCTGGTCTCGATCTCCTGACTTCGTGATCCGTCTGCCTCGGCCTCCCAAAGTGCTGGATTACAGGCGTGAGCCACCATGCCCAGCCTAGGGGACCACTTTCATTCATGCAAATATTGCGATACTGATTCAGCACTCACTGAGCATCTGCTGCAGGGCCTTGAGGACACTGTGGGGACAACATGCCCTTTACAGAGACCAGGCCAGAGTGGGAGACAGACTTCAAGTAGATAATCACAAATCAGTGTGCAATGACACACTGAAATTGTGCTGCTAGTGAGAGAGTATTAATCTGTGGGGTGAGGAAGGTCTCCATTGCCCTCTCTGAATTCCCTTAGTCGCTCCAAACTCCTGCAAGGTAGGGTCTGGGGCGCCCCCTGCTGCCCACTAGGCCCTAGCACTGGCACCTCCCACGGCAGGTCGCAAGGCCCACAGGGCCAGGGCCAACCCCGCATTTCCAGGTTGCAGAGCTCCAGCCTCCCCTTCCTCTGTCCCTGTTGAGGCTCCTGCACCCCAGCACCTCCTGCTCCATGCCCCCTTGCCAACCAGGGCAGAGAAGAGTCTTCTGTATTAGGCTTCAGTGACAGGGAGGTTGTTAAGGGACGAGGCGCCTCTTGGGAGAATAAAGCATTGGCTGAGGTCCGCTGGGTGCCCAGTCCCATGTTGGGTGGGTGGCCAGGGAGACCCAGGCCCTGCCAAAGAAAAGAAGGAAGTTCACAGCAGAGTGGAGAGAGGCAGCACTTGGTCCTTCTAGAGCTGGCCTCAGTCCTCCTTGCAGCCTCTGACCGTGTTCAGAGCGTCCAGAGGAGGTAGTAAAGGCACCTTTTCTTGGAGATGAAAGCTTCAGGACTCACAGAGGCACCTCTGGCCCATGCTGGAAATGCAGGTAGCTCCAAGTGGCCTTACAACTACCCTGTCTCAAAGAGAAAAGAAAAGAAAAAAAAAATTAAAATTAAAATAATGAATAAAAAAGAAGAGGGCCAGGTGTGGTGGCTCACGCCTGTAATCCCAGCACTTTGGGAAGCTGAGGCAAGCGAATCACAAGGTCAAGAGTTTGAGATCAGCCTGGCCAACGTGGTGAAATGCGCCTCCACTAAAAATACAGAAATCAGCCGGGCATGGTGGCATGCACCTGTAATCTCAGCTACTCAGCAGGCTGAGGCAGGAGAATCGCTTGAACCCAGGAAGCAGAGGCTGCAGTGAGCTGAGATAGCACCATTACATTCCAGCCTGAGCAACAGAGCGAGACTCCGTCTCAAAAAAAAAAAAAAAAAAAAAAAAAAAAAGATAAAAAGGAGATTGGCCAGGAGTGGCGGCTCATGTCTGTAATACCAGTGCTTTGGGAAGCTGAATCAGGAAGATCGCTTGAGCCCATGAATTCAGGACCAGCCTGAGCAACATAGTGAGACCTCATCTCTACTGAAAAAAAAAGAAATAAAAGAGAGACAGGGTCTCACTCTTTGAGATAGGGTCTCACTCCACTGCCTAGGCTAGAGCGCAGTGGTGCAATCACAGCTCACTGTAGCCTTGAATTCCTGGGCTCAAGTGATCCTCCCACCTGAGCCCTCAGTCTCCCAAAGTGCTGGGATTACAGGCATGAGCCACCATACCTGCCTGAAACACTCTATCTTAAGGACTTTGTTTCATGTGAGAAGTCAGCTCTTGTTAAAATTCTAATATCATTGTAAAATAAATACCATTATGTCCAGTTTTTATGTTTTGTGTGTTTTTTAGTTTTACTATAAGATGTTTAAATGTGGCTTTACTATGTTTCTTTTCCGGTGAATGCAATATCTGATTCTTCAACCTGAGAATT
>NW_016805277.1:1039863-1071712 GCF_001698545.2 Rhinopithecus bieti | reverse complement strand
CTTGAGCCACCGCGCCCGGCCTGAAGAAAAATTTTTTTAAGAGATAATAAAATATGGACTTCAGGGCAGACTTTTGGGGTTCAGGTGGACCCCCTGTCAAGAGTCAGAGGGAGGGAAGAAAGGATGGGGATTCAGTCAAGCAGGTGGCTTAAGGGCAAGCTCACTGTAGCGGAGTGTTTCTTGGCCCCCAGTGCTCCAAGCCAGGCCTGAGCTCAGAAGTGTCCACACCAGCCCATTCTGAGGAAACGTGGGTAGGGATACAGGGTCCCTGGTTGCTGGCTGGAGAGACTTTCAGTGGGTAGGAGAGAGGCTGACAGATTTAGCAAATAAAAATATAGGACATGTAGTTACATTCAAATTTCAGAGAGTAGTTTCTCAGTACATTTTCCAAGTATTGCATCCTGTATTTTCCCTGGCATTCCTGGTGGGAAGCCTCAGGTCCCTCTTTCCACTGTGTTCCAGGCAGGGGGCTGAGGCAGGGGCATGGTTTTTCATGTTTTATACACTGTGGCAAATCCTAAACTATCCCAAAAACCCCAACATGGTCACAGCTACAGTGTGAGAGCAATGGAAAAGGGGCTGCAGCCAGTGACCCAGGACACAGCTGGGCCTGTCTTAACTTAGCCACAGCCTCCCTTATACCTGACATTCCAATCCAACGCCGAACAGAAGCTCCATAGTGTCCTTGAAGGACCTCTGCCCCCCAGAGCTCACAAGCCCATTTATTTGCTGTCTCAGCTCAACATCTAAAGAGTTCAGATTGGTGGGAGCACTGTTCACAATAGCCAAGAGATTGGAGCAACCTAAATATCCATTGACAGATGAATGGATAAAGAAAATGTATACACACACAATGGAATATTATTCAGCCTTAAAAAAGAAGGAAATCCTGTCCTGTGCTACAGCATGGATGAACCTGCAAGAAATAATGCTAAGCAAAACAAGCCAGTCACAAAAAGACAAATGCTGTATGATTCTACTTATAGGAGGTACTTAGAGTAGTCAAAATCATAGAGCACAAAGTAGAAAGGTGGTTGCCAGGGGCTGCGGGGAGGAGGAAGAGAATCGATTAGCAGGCACACAGTCAGGATGGGAGGGTGGTTCCGGAGCTTTGCTGCCCATCAATGGCATGTGGTTGACAATATTGTACTTTACACTTGGAAATTGTTGGGAGGGTGAATTTTTTAAAATTTTTAAAATTTTTCAGACAGGGTCTCATTCTGTCATCCAGGCTGGAGTACAGTGGCACGATCTTGGTGTACTGCAACCTCTGCCCTCCCCCAGGCTCAAGCGTTCCTCCCACCTCAGCCTCCCGAGTAGCTAGAACCACAGGCACACACTACCACGCCCAGCTTTTTTTTTTTTTTTTGTATTTTGTTTAGTAGAGCCAGGGTCTAGCCATGTTGCTCAAGCTGGTCTCAAACCCCTGAGCTCGAGCAATCCCAAAATGCTGGATTACAGGTGCCTGGCCTGGGAGAGTGAATTTTGCGTTTTGGGGTTTTTTTTTTGTTTTACTGCAGTTTAAGAAAAAAAAATACTGTATAGGAAATAAAAAAACAAAAAACCCTGCTACATGCAATACCACCCAACTGCTTTGTTGCAACAAGCATAATGTAAAGCCAAAGAAACCATTTTATTTTACTTTTGGGGATTTTTTTTTTTAAAGATAGTTTCATTCTGTCACCCAGGCTAGAGTGCAGTGGCACGATCTTGACTCACTGTAACCCCCACCTCCTGGGTTCAAGCAATTCTCATGCCTCAGCCCCCCAAGTAGCTGGCATTATGGCACTCACAACCAGCTAATTTTTGTATTTTTAGTAGAGACGGGATTTCACCACATTGGCCAGGCTGTTCTCAAACTCCTGGCCTCAAGTGATCCGCCTGCTTCAGCCTCCCAAAGTGCTGGGATTACAGGCGTGAGCCACCGCGCCCGGCCATCAGAAGAAACCATTTTAAAACAGTTTTGTTAAAAAAAGAGTTCATGTTGGGCCTCTGCTTTTCCTAGAGCACCATCTGTGACTCCCCTAAGTCCCCCAACTCAAACTCAAACTCAAAGTTCTTTTGAAATTATAATCAACACCCTTCCCTAAAAGACTTTTTGCACATTGCTCTAGGAAATGACGACGGACTCAGGGGTGAGAAGTCTTCTCTCCGCCACTGACCTGATGGACCCAGCTACTTGGAAGATACTTCTGTATCTGTACAATGGGAGAAGAGGTTGCAGCATATCTGTGACCTCTGAAGTCCATCTCCTGTGGGAACAGGCCGTGGTCAGAGGGCAAGGGAAAGCTTTCCAGTGTTACCAAATGGAAGGTCTTGACTGTGAGTTGTCCAGGTTCTTATACATTGAACAAAGAATTGAACAAAACACACAAAGAAACAAAAGAACAAAGCAACGAAAGAGGCAAGGAAGGCGCTTTACTGAAGTAGAAGCACACTCCAGAGTGCGAGCAGGCCTGAGCAAGCAGCTCCAGAGCTCCACTGCAGTTACTGAAGTAGAAGCACACTCCAGAGTGCGAGCAGGCCTGAGCAAGCAGCTCCAGAGCTCCACTGCAGTTACTGAAGTAGAAGCACACTCCAGAGTGCGAGCAAGCCTGAGCAAGCAGCTCCAGAGCTCCACTGCAGTTACTGAAGTAGAAGCACACTCCAGAGTGCGAGCAGGCCTGAGCAAGCAGCTCCAGAGCTCCACTGCAATATTCTTTAGGGTTTTTATTAAGCTAAAAGAATTTGGTGGCTGGTGGATTAGAGCTCACGCCTGTAATCCCAGCACTTTGGGAGGCTCCGGCAGGTGGATCACTTGAGGCCAGGAGTTCGAGACCAGTCTGGTCAACATGGTGAAACCCAGTCTCTACTAAAAATACAAAAATTAGCTGGTTGTGAGTGCCATAATGCCAGCTACTTGGGGGGCTGAGGCATGAGAATTGCTTGAACCCAGGAGGTGGGGGTTACAGTGAGTCAAGATCGTGCCACTGCACTCTAGCCTGGGTGACAGAGTGAAACTACTAAAAAAAAAAAAAAAAGAAAGAAAGAAAGAAAGAAAAAGTTGAGCATGGTGGTGTGCCTGTGGTCCCAGCTACTCTGGAGGCTGAGATGGGAGGATTGATTGAACCTAGGAGGCAGAGTTTGCAGTGAGTGGAGATCAAGCCACTGCAATCCAGCCTGGGTGACAGGGCAAGATTCTGTCTCAAAAACAAAAAAAGAATTTGGTAACATCTCTAGTTGCCCTTTAGAGGCCTCCAGTTGGTTACACCCTATGACAGATTGACCGGCAATTTATCAGAGCTGAAATGGATACTCGGCCCGTGGTCAATCAGAGGCTGAAGTGGAAATTTCTGTCTTGTTATCACAGGAGTGAGTATGTGGCCTGTTTGCTGCCTAATCTTGCCTAGAACTGGCTGCACCTGCTGTTCTTTTGCTTATTCCTTGACCCTTGGTGACCCTAATTCCCTATTCTCCTGTCTCACCAGGGCCCTTTAACTTGAGGCCAGCTGGGTGAGGTAGGGCTGGCTGGCAGAAGGGTCTGGGTGAGCCTCCAGACAAGACTTGGGCAGAGGAGAGAAGGAAGAAGCTTTATCCACTCAGCTTGGCACCTTTGCACAATCTGAACACCACTGTGGTGGCTGGCTCATCTGTTACCAGGTGAGGGTGCCATTAGGAGCACAGGATTAGTCATGGGTGTGGTCATGGGGTGAGGTGCCAGGTCGGGCTGGGACAGTGACAGGGTGAAACATAGCGCAGGGCCTTGAGGCACTGGCAGAGAAGAGGAGGCACCCGTCCTCAGGCTTGGAAGGGGGCTAGGCCTCCCTGGTAGGGATGGAGGCCTCTGTCTTTGGGATAATGCTCAAGTGGGTTGCCTCGGGTCTAGAGGTTTGTATTCAGTGGGTTGTCCCCCTTATTCTTCCCTTCATTCTTGAACTCCTGACCTCAGGTGATCCGCCCACCTCAGCCTCCCAAAGTACTGGGATTACAGACGTGAGCCACTGCTCCTGGCCACTTCCCTCCATTCTCAATGAACATTAAGCAACATGTGGCCATTCAAGTCTAGAGAATTTGTCCATGAATCCACCACGGGGAGGAAGCCGCTAGAAATGGAATTTTGTGGGCCTTGGGGTAATAGAGAATTATTGACCTGTATTTCTGTCCCTTAGTTTCCTCATTTGCTAATAAGGATGAGAGTTCCTGCTGGACCCACTATGCAGGGTGGCTGAGAGGCTCAAAGTGGACATGGGTATGAAGTGGACAAAATGAGGAGCCACAAAAAGTGTTAGAGTGCCAGGGCAGTATGCAGTGGTACAGGAGAGCGCTCACAGACTTGCTGACTGACCAGAGGCAAGGAGGCCAGAGGGATTTGTTTACCAACTCTCGCTTCCCAGAATCTGAGCCAGTAAGCCCTGTTTGTTTACAAGTTTTCACGGGCCTCCCTAAGCCCAACTGTGGTCTGGGGTCAGGGTTGGGACTGGCCAGGTGCAGCCCCTAGATGGGGGCTGGTTGCAAACAGCTGATGGTCAGAGAAGCAGCTCCAGTGACATACCTGACAGTCAGCTGCCTGGGCGAAAAAACCACCCAGCTCCCCAGCCTTGTGGGTTACTCAGGCCCCTTGTCAGCTCTGTGGTCATCCTGCACACCTGACACCTTGTAACCCGAGAGGCTAGAGGTAGTTGGATAGGACATCCCTCCTGTGCCCTCACCTTACCCCTTTTGCAAAAAAGGAACCTTCCATTGCTAGGGATTGAATGTTGTGATCAACATGAAACTCAGAAGAACAGCCAAGGGTTTGCAGAAGCCAAAGAGGAAAAGTGACTCAGCAAAATAAACTTTCACCTGTGGATACTCTGAACTGCTATTTTGGGACTCTGGGAGCCTGCCTAGTTGTAGTGTCTGTTGCTTGGTATCAAAGCATTGCTCCCTAAATGCCAGCTGGAATATTCATGCCCATTCCTTACTGAAGTAGCATCCTAGGAGGCTTGGGAGGGAGGTCTGATGGATGGGCCTGATCTCTGCCACATCCAGGTAAGAGTCACAAGTGAAGCCTGGGCAACCTGGCGAAACCCCATCTCTACAAAAAGATACAAAAGTTTGCCAGGTGTGGTGGCGTGCATCTGTAGTCCCAGCTACTCAGGAGGCTGAGGTGGGAGGATTGCCTGAGTCCAGGAGGCTGCAGTGAGCTGTGATCATACCACTGTACCCCAGCCTGGGTAGTAGAGTAAGACCCTGTCTCAAAAAGAAAATAAAAAAGGCTCAATTGGCCGGGCGTGGTGGCTCAAGCCTGTAATCCCAGCACTTTGGGAGGCCGAGACGGGCGGATCACGAGGTCAGGAGATCGAGACCATCCTGGCTAACGCGGTGAAACCCCGTCTCTACTAAAAATACAAAAAAAAAAAACTAGCCGGGCGAGGTGGCAGGCACCTGTAGTCCCAGCTACTCGGGAGGCTGAGGCAGGAGAATGGCGTAAACCCGGGAGGCAGAGCTTGCAGTGAGCTGAGATCCGGCCACTGCACTCCAGTCCGGGCGACAGAGCGAGACTCCGCCTCAAAAAAAAAAAAAAAAAAAAAAAAAAAAGGCTCAAGTGAGCCAGTGTCACAGGAGGAGTGGACATGCCCCTGTAGAGGCATCGGGAATCAGAGGGGACTCTCTACAAGAGGGTAAATCTTTGGGACTCCTCTCCCCTCCAGGAATACCTCCATCCAGTCAAGAAAGGGCATGGGATTGGAACTAACTTGCCCCATCAATTTTAACTCCTTCATGGCCCTCATCTGAAAAGCCTCATGTGGTTTGTAGGATCTCTAAGTCTGGGGAGAGTGTGAGAGCTCATTTCATCCAACCACTGTTCCATGGAGTTCCCCTCTCTAGGAGAGACCGTTTGAATTCCAACAACAGCCCATCATTTGAAAGGCAACCCATAGCTGTGTTAAAAAGGTCTTTCTTAAATTCAATTGTAATGTCTCTTTGACACCTGACATTTCTATTCACAGGTCCTCTTGAGTCCTGGAGTCATAGATGAAGCCCAGTTCACTTTCACTGGGCAGTCTTTGGACTATTTCATAACAGTTGAGCTACTCTGCCCACCTGATTTTTCAAGTTCAGTATTTTCCTAGGGGGTTAAAACACAGGGTATTCTCCCTCCTCCATCCATTACACTTCTCCAGCTTAATGGATGAAACCACCATACTGCTCCATTGTCCAGGCAAAGACAGCCCCAGGTCAGAGGATTTTTGTTTTGTTTTCTGTTTTTTTGAGACAGGATCTCGCTTTGTTGCCCAGGTTGGAGTGAAGTGGCATGATCATGGCTCACTGCAGCCTCTACCTCTCAGGCTCAAGTAATCCTCCTGCCTCAGCCTCCTCAGTAGCTGGGACCACAGGTGTGCACCACTATGCCCAGCGTTTTTTGTTTTTTTTTTTTTGGTAGAGATGAGGTCTTGCTATGTTGCCCAGGCTGGTCTTGAACTTCTGGCTTAAAGTGCTCCCCCAACTTTGGCCTCCCAAAGTGCTGATGTTACATGTGTGAGCCACTGCACCCAGCCTTCTTCTTTTCCCTTTTTTTTTTTTTTTTTTGAGACAGAGTCTCGTTCTGTCACCCAGGCTGGAGAGCAATGGTATGATCTCAGCTCACTGCAACCTCCGCCTCCCGGGTTCAAGCCATTCTCCTGCTTCAGCCTCCCAAGTAACTGGGACTACAGGCACGTGACACCAAGCCCAGCTAATTTTTGTATTTTTAGTAGAGACGGGGTCTCACCATGTTGGCCAGGCTGGTCTTGAACTCCTCACCTCAAGTGATCCACCCTCCTCGGCTTCCCAGAGTGCTGGGATTATAGGCGTGAGCCACTGTGCCTGGCCGCTGTCGCCTTCTTTTTTTTTTTTTTTTTTTCTGAGACTGATCTCACTTTGTCATTCAGGCTGGAGTGCAGTGGTACAATCGTAACTCACCGCAGCTGTGACCTCATGGACTCGAGCGATCCTTCTGCCTCAGCTTCCCAAAGTGCTGGGAATACAGGCATGAACCATTGCACCTGGCGGAGGTCAGAGTGTCAGAGAAGTGTCAGAGAGTGGAGGGGTGCTGTCTGGGCTCCCCACTCCTAGCTGTCTTCTACAGTGAGTCTCCATCTCCACCCCCAGGACCCAGCCAGGCTTTTGGTGCGTAGGCAGCAGTGCCTGCTGTTTCAACAGCTTCATCTTGTGTTTAATCTTCCCCATCATCAGTACCACACATTTTGGTACACATGCTCAACAGTCATTTCGGCATTTTGAGGACACATGTCTGTCCAGATGGTCTCAACTTCAAATAGTCTGTCCTAATCTGATGGCCCCACGAGCAGACTATCCTGGGGGATCACTGGCTTCTACCTTGGCTTGGAAAACATGGCCATATGTCATAAAATTGTTGGTGTTGGAATTGGTGTTAGATAGTTCAGGCCTCACGCTCTGTGGTCTTACCCTCCACTCTTGCCTCCTAGGACACTCTCCACGTGGCACCTCTTCAGGCACTGAGCTCTACCAGCTTCCAAATTGCTGTGTGCTCTTTCCTGCCTCCACACCTTTGTCTTTGCTGATCTCTCTGCTTGGAATATCCCCTCTTGCTCCTTCTCCGCTAAACCAGTTTGTACCCCGAGATTCAGCTCTGGTTCCGCTTTCTATAAACCTCCTCCATAATGTGTGGAAGCCTTCTTCTTTTGCCTTCCATTCTGTCTTGGCCAGATCTCTGCACATTTTCTTTATGCCATGCCAGCCCCCAGCAGGCAGGTGTTCAGGAAGTACTTGCTGAGTGGCTGACTAAAAGGCAGGCAGACAGAAAGTGGGACCAAGCACCCAAGCCGGAATCCAACACTTCAACACAATTGGTTAAGTTCCTGATGATAACCAATCATTTCCCTTATGTAAGGTTTTGTGTGTGAGAGAAACAGAGAAAAGAGACAATCTTGTGAGTAGGAACCTTGCCCTTGATTTTGCCCAGCACTGTCCTAAGGAGTGGGCAAAAAGGCCATCCAGTCCCAGGTCATCAGAAGGGTCAAGGTATCACTTTTCCAAGGAGGAAGGCAGATTGAGTAAGTCCAAGAGGGGCTCCACTGCCACCCAACTGCCAGAGGATTCAAGGGACTCATGATTCTGAGCCTGGCCCTAAATAGAAGTTGGGGTGGGAAAAAACCCAGAGTGTTCTCTAAATAGCTTCATGCCCTTGCCATCTGCTGCCAGGCAGTCAGGAAATAAATCATTACATGGTTTCCTTCAGGAGCTGTAAGAGTTGTGTTCTCATACAATGGAGCCCCTAGTCACAAACAAGCTCCCACCTACTTTCCCTCTCTGGGACCCAGAACAGGGCTAGAGCTCACCTGTTCTGTCTATCACCCAAAGAGGGGCTCCTGGACTCTCAGTTCTCAAAACTGAAGTCCCTGGACTGGAAGAAGGTCAACTTGCTTCTCTCCAGACTGCAATCAATCTGGTTTGGTTTCTGATTGGTAAATCAGGAAATGGGTCTAGTGACTTCAACTCAAACCCAGGGGCTTGGAGAGAACCCTAAGAATGGTGCTGTTACTTTGTAATGTTTACCATCTCTCCAGCTTCTGAGATGTTACTAATCACACGTGAAACAAGACTACAATACCATCAAACTTCACATTAAATTCCTTTTAACTCAAAAAACCAGGGAACAGGCTGGGCATGGTGGCTCACACGTGTAATCCCAGCACTCTGGGAGGCTGAGGCAGGCGGATTGCTTGAGGTCAGAAGTTCGAGACCAGCTTGGCCAACATAGTGAAACCCCATCTCTACTAAAAAAAAAAAATTCAAAAATAAGCCGGTTGTGGTGGTGCACGCCTGTAGCGCCAGCTACTTGGGAGGCTGAGGCACAAGAATTGCTTGGACCCAGGATGCAGCAAGCCAAGGTTGCACCACTGTACTCCAGCCTAGGTGACAGAGCAAGACTGTCTCAAAAAATGAATAAGTTCCTTTCAGCTCAAGAAACCGGGGAATAGGCGGGGCACAGTGGCTCATACCTGTAATCCCAGCACTCTGGGAGGCCAAGGCAGGTGGATCACTTAAGGTCAGGAGTTTAAGACCAGCCTGGCCAACAGGACAAAACCCCATCTCTACTAAAAATATAAAAATTAGCCAGGCATGGTGGTGTATGCCTATAGTCTCAGCTACTCAGGAGGCTGAGGCAGGAGGATCAATTGAGCCTGGGAAGCAGAGGTACGGGGAGTCGAGATCCCACCACTACACTACAGCCTGGGTGACAGAGTCAGACTCTGTCTCAAAAAAACGAAAACAACACACACACAAACCAGGGAACAAAATTCTCCATTTTACGCACCCCCTATCCCCCAGCAAGTACTTCTCTCTCTTCCATCCTTACCTAACCTCCAATGATCTTTCCCCATGACATCCATATGACATGCTTCATGCAAAGTTTTGTGACTAAAGGAATCTGTTACCCATTATCCCAAACCTCTTCAATACAATCAAGCCAAAAAACTATTCAGTTTCTTTTTATAACATTATCAGCTTATTTGTAGTAGCATATTGCCATCACTGAAGTCACAGTGACCTTAGTACACATCTTAGGCCAGGTGCCATGGCTCATGCTGTAATTCTAGCACTTTGGGTGGGAGGCCGAGGCAGGAGGACTGCTTGAGGCTAGGAGTTTGAAACCAGCCTGGGCAACATAGCGAGACCCTGTCTCAACAACAACAACAACAAAAATATATATATATGTGTGTATATATATATGTGTGTGTGTGTACATATGTGTATATATATGTGTGTGTGTATATATATATGTGTGTGTGTGTGTATATATATTAACCAGATGTGGTAGTGTGTGCCTGTAGTCCCAGCTACTTAGGAGGTTGAGGTGGGCTGATCCCTTTACCCCAGGAGGTTGAGGCTACAGTTAGCTATGATTGCAGCTGCACTCCAGCCTGGGTGACAGAGACTCTGTCTTGGAAAAAAAAAAGTCTTAAATTGTTCTCCATAATGCCCCAGAATAAAATCCACATTCCAAGATAAGACTTGTTTACTAAGTAGTAGCAAGAAAAGTATTGAGCCTTGGTGTCTAATTTTAAATAAGAGGCTTTATAAACATAGGCCTTGACTTTTGTCAATTAACTAAACCCCCAGTTGAACCCTGAATAAAGGACTCTGCAGGAATAGAGCCTATTTTAGGATGTCTGCTTTGTTTTAGAATCTTTGTTTTTAATCAACAGGCTACTCAACTTTTGTCCCCACCATTCAGTTAAGAGGATGGCAGTCACCACCCAGAGGGCTTCATTTCCATTGTTTCCTAGGAATTTTCCCTATTCCCAACAAAGTGCCTTTCAACTCTGCTAGGAGCTGTGACACCTACATTACTTGTATACTATTAGTTACAAATGTTGGATAGTCTAGTTGATACGAACATCAGACAGTCTGGTTGAAATTATTTATGTATCTAAATTAATAAAATGAGCTAAATAAACTGGACCTTCTTTTTGTTTTCTCTGTTCTTTCTTTTTTCTTTTTCTTTATTTTATTTATTATTTTTTTGAGAAAGGGTCTCACTCTATCTCCTAGGCTGGAGTGCAATGGCACAATCACCGTTCATTGTGACCTTGACTTCCCTGGGCCCAAGTGATCCTCCCAACTCAGCCTCCAGAGTAGCTAAGACTACAGGTACCTGTTACCATGCCCAGCTAATTTTTGTGTTCTTTGTAGAGATGAGACCTTGCTATGTTGCCCAGGCTGGTCTCAAACTCTTGGTCTCAAGCAAGGATCCGCCTGCCTTGGTCTCCCAAAAGTGCTAGGATCACAGGTGTGAGCCACGATGCCCAGAGACCTTTTTATTTTTTCTTTGAGATAGAGTTTCTCTCTGTCACCCAGGCTGGAGTTCAGTGGCCCGATCTTGGCTCACTGCAACCTCCACCCCGGGGGTTCAAGTGATTCTCCTGCCTCAGCCTCCTGAGTAGCTGGGATTACAGGTGCGCGCCACCACACCTGGCTAATTTTGTATTTTAGTAGAGATGGGGTTTCACCATGTTGGCCAGGCTGGTCTCAAACTCCTGACTTCAGATGATCCACCTGCCTCAGCCTCCCAAAGTGCTAGGATTACAGATGTGAGCCACTGCGCCTGGCCCCAGAGATTTTTTTTAAGCATTGGTCCCTTCAGTGCATTCACTCTTTCTATCTACTTGTTAGTTTTTTTCCTTTTTTTTGAGACAGGGTCTCACTGTGTTGCCCAGGCTAGAGTGCAGTGGCACAATCACAGCTCACTGCAGCCTCGAACTCCGGGGCTCAAGCAGTCCTCCCACCTCAGCTTCTGAATAGGACTACAGGTATGTGCCACTATGCCCAGCTAATTTTTTAATAGAAGCAGGGTCTTGCTATGTTGCCAAGGCTGATCTCGAACTCCTGGCCTTAAGCAGTCCTCCTGCCTCAGCCTCCCAAAGTACTGGGACTGCAGGTATGAGACATTGTTCCCAGTTTCTACTTGTTAGTTTCAACTCAACAAATAACATAAGGGTCCATAGGTAAATATTATTTTTACCCAGGCTGGAGTGCAATGGCACAATCTCGGCTCACTGCAACCTCCACCTCCTGGGTTCAATCAATTCTCCTGCCTCAGCCTCCCGAGTAGCTGGGATTACAGGCATGCACCACCATGCCCGGCTAATTTTGAATTTGTAGTAGAGATTGGGTTTCTCCGTGTTGGTCAGGCTGGTCTCGAACCCCTGACCTCAGCTGATCCGCCCGCCTCAGCTTCCCAAAGTGCTGGGATTACAGGCATGAGCCACCGCTCCTGGTTCCATAGGTAAATATTCTGATAGGCCCAACTGTAATAGAGTTGTGATGGATTATATTGAAGAGCTAGCACAAAGCTTGTTGTCATTGTTGTACATTGTTAGCAGGAAGGTTAAAGGGATGGTTATAGGAAGGTTTTATATTTGGATTTAAATCTTGAACTTGATAATCCTTACCAAAATCATTACACCCTTTTTTGTGTCACTGATTAAGGATCATTTATTATTAGCAATATTGTTATATTAATATTTCTCCTAAATGAAAAATTTAGACTTCAGCTTCAGAAAAAGCTGAGGCCAGGTGCGGTAGCTGATGCCTGTAATCCCAGCACTTTGGGAGGCTATAGTAGGAGGATACCTTCAGCCAGGAGTTCAGTTGTTGAGTTGAAACTAACAAGTAGAAACTGGGAACAATGTCTCATACCTGCAGTCCCAGCACTTTGGGAGGCAGAGGCAGGAGGACTGCTTGAGGCCAGGAGTTCGAGATCAGCCTTGGCAACATAGCAAGACCCTGCTTCTATTAAAAAATTAGCTGGGCATAGTGGCACATACCTGTAGTCCTATTCAGAAGCTGAGGTGGGAGGACTGCTTGAGCCCTGGAGTTCGAGGCTGCAGTGAGCCGTGATTGTGCCACTGCACTCTAGTCTGGGCAACACAGTGAGACCCTGTCTCAAAAAAAAAGGAAAGGGCAACATAATGAGACCCTGTCCCCACAAAAAAAAGGAAAGAAAAGAAAGGGAAGAAAGGGAAAGGGAAAGAAAGGAAAAGAAAGAAAAGAAGTCCAGGTGCGGTGGCTCACGCCTGTAATCCCAGCAGTTTGGGAGGCCGAGGTGGGTGGATCACCTGAAGTCAGGAGTTCAAGACCAGCCTGGCCAACATGGTGAAACCCCATCTCTACCAAAATACAAAAAATTAGCTGAGCATGGTGGCACACACTTATAATCCCAGCTACTCAGGAGGCTGAGACAGGAGAATCACTTGAAGCTGGGAGGCAGAGGTTGCAGTGAGCGGAGATTGCGCCACTGCACTCCAGTCTGGGCAACAAGAGCAAAACTCCATCTCAAAACAACAACAACAACAACAAAACAGGGCGGATGCGATTGCTCATGCCTGTAATCCTAGCACTTTGGGAGGCCAAGGTGGGTGGATCACGAGGTCGAGAGATCGAGACCATCCTGACCAACATGGTGAAACCTCGTGTCTGCTAAAATACAAAATTAGCTGGGCGTGGTGGCACGTGCCTGTAGTCTCAGCTNGGGCATAGTGGCACATACCTGTAGTCCTATTCAGAAGCTGAGGTGGGAGGACTGCTTGAGCCCTGGAGTTCGAGGCTGCAGTGAGCCGTGATTGTGCCACTGCACTCTAGTCTGGGCAACACAGTGAGACCCTGTCTCAAAAAAAAAGGAAAGGGCAACATAATGAGACCCTGTCCCCACAAAAAAAAGGAAAGAAAAGAAAGGGAAGAAAGGGAAAGGGAAAGAAAGGAAAAAGAAAGAAAAGAAGTCCAGGTGCGGTGGCTCACGCCTGTAATCCCAGCAGTTTGGGAGGCCGAGGTGGGTGGATCACCTGAAGTCAGGAGTTCAAGACCAGCCTGGCCAACATGGTGAAACCCCATCTCTACCAAAAATACAAAAAATTAGCTGAGCATGGTGGCACACACTTATAATCCCAGCTACTCAGGAGGCTGAGACAGGAGAATCACTTGAAGCTGGGAGGCAGAGGTTGCAGTGAGCGGAGATTGCGCCACTGCACTCCAGTCTGGGCAACAAGAGCAAAACTCCATCTCAAAACAACAACAACAACAACAAAAACAGGGCGGATGCGATTGCTCATGCCTGTAATCCTAGCACTTTGGGAGGCCAAGGTGGGTGGATCACGAGGTCGAGAGATCGAGACCATCCTGACCAACATGGTGAAACCTCGTGTCTGCTAAAAATACAAAAATTAGCTGGGCGTGGTGGCACGTGCCTGTAGTCTCAGCTACTTGGGAGGCTGAGGCAGGAGAATCACTTGAACCTGGGAAGCGGACGTTGCAATAAGCCAAGAACATGCCACTGTACTCCAGCCTGGGCAACAAGAGCAAAACTTCATCTCAAAAAAAAAGAAAAGACAGAGAAAGAGAAAGGAGGGAGAGAGAGAGAAAGAAGGAAGAAGAGAAAGAGTGTATGTAAAAAAGAAAAGAAAAAAACTGAGACGCTTGTTAAGGAGTCAGATTCCTGCCTCCCACTTCCACCCCCAGATCTACTGAATCACAATCTCTGGTAGGAGGTTTTTTAAGTGTGTGTGTGTGTGTGTGTGTGGTTTAAAGCTCTCCAGGAGATTCTGTGCATACTAGAGAACCTTAATGTAGATAAAATAGTTGTCTTATTTTTCCCATTTCAACTGAGTCGACATTGTGTGCTACTTCAGTTTGTTCATAAATTGTTTTCAGTTTTACCGCGCAAATTAGGCCTTGGTACTTGAGCAAAGGTACCTTAGAATCCTTGCACTAAGAAAAAGTTCTTCAATCTTTGTAATTTTCAAAGTCCAAGAAATTTCTAACGAACAAAATGAAAATTACGGCTGGATAATAAAAATGGAACTTGACACTAGAGTTCTTCAAGACCAGATTGGTATTTTATGTTTCCCTTCCTGACATTCAGATTCATGGGAGGTGAAAAGATAACAGAACATAATCAAAATAACATATAAACACAATTCAAAACGTTTAACCGTCTATTATAGCTCTTTGTTGTAAAACACACAAAGTTAAACAGAAACATCTTCATATAAATTATCCTTAATAATCTGTATACACTGTGAAACAGTTGAAAATTCACACCAAGATCCTAGTGCAAGCAGCAGTGTACAAAAGTGCAAACAAGGTTAGTGATTAACAACTTACCATCAATTTACCACTTCAACATACTTTACATTCAGCCAAATACTGAAGGCTTCACCATGGAAAAACACTTTTGTCACTTTTAAGGTAACTTGACTACATTTACCCTGAGTGCTCTTGCCTCAGTATGGCAACTGATTATGAGTTCAGGTTAGGAGCAACACCAGGGAATATAGAAACCCATGTTAAGTTAGCCATTCTGACATGAATCTATATTTGAAAATGAAAACAATCCCAAAGAAAACCTGTATGTCAAAAACAGAACTGTTCCTGCCTTTCACCCCAAAATATTTAAAGCTAAATCTAAGCCACTATTTAAAATGCATGCTGACCAGGCGCAGTGGTTCACACCTGTAATCCTAGCACTTTGGGAGGCTGAGGCAGGCAGATCACGTGATGTCAGAAGTTCGACAAGCCTGGACAACATGGTGAAACCCCATCTCTACTAAAAATACAAAAATTAGCCAGCTGTGGTGGTGGACGCTTGTAATCCCAGCTACTTGGGAGGCTGAGGCAGGAGAATCACTTGAAGCTGGGAGGTGGAGGTTGCAGTGAGTGGAGATCACACCACTGCACTCCAGCCTGGGCGACAAAGTGAGACTCCATCTCAGAAAAAGAAAAAAAAAAAGTATGCTGAAGAATCCATCTACTCCAGTGCAGCTTTTCCAAAAACAGTTCTGTGTAAACTCAGTTTCCTATTTCTGCCCTAAAATCTATTTGGGGCAGGGGACACACCTGAAACAAAGTTGGCTTTGGATAACTTCACTTACTTTCCTTTGATTACATTGGATTCTGTTTTTTTTTTTTTTTTTTTTGAGAACGAAGTCCTTGCTCTCCGCCTCGGCTGAAGTGCAGTGGCCGGATCTCAGCTCAACTGCAGCTCCGCCTCCCGGGTCAACGCCTCTCTCTGTCTCACCTCCCCGAGTAGTTTGGACTACAGGCGCCCGCCTCGCGCCGCCGGCAAGTTTTTGATTTTTGGTAAGAGAGAGAACCGGGGTTTTCAACGCGGTTAGCCAGGGAGTTCGATCTTCCTGACCTCGTGTCCGCCCGTCTCGCCTCCCCATAATGCCCTGGGATTTACAAGGCTTGAAAGCCACCGCGCCCGGCCCTGGATTCGTTTAATATGAATGGAACCGGAACAACAATTAGTGCCATTTAAATACCATTAGCTTTTTATGCTCTAAATTAAATAAGGACAAAAATTAATTGGTTCAAAACTGGCCATCTTTTTTTTTTTTTTTTTTTTTTGGCCGGAGTCCGCTCCGTCCCCCCCAGGCTGGATGCAGTGGCCGGATCTTCAGCTCACTGCAGCTCCCCCTCCTGGGTTTACGGCATTCTCCTGCCGCAGCCTCTCCGAGTACTGGGACACAGGCGCGGCCGCACCTCGCCCGCTAGATTTTTTGTTAAAAATTTTTTTAGAGAGACGAGTTTCACTGTGTTCCGCCAGGGAGGCCTCCATCTCCTGACCTCGTGATCCGCGCCCCGGCCCTCCAAAAGTGCTGGATTACGGGCTTGAGCCACCGCGCCCGGCCCAAAACTGCATCTTTAATAGACTCTGTAGCTTCCCTTGACACTGGAGGCTCTTTAAAATCCAGGTGTTGGGGATTTGTGAGGGGAATGGTTATAGGGTTCAGAAGTAGAAACATGGTTTTAACAAAATTCCAGTCACCTTACACAGAGGCAGAGTCACATATCCCGAGAGCTGGTTCTTTTATTTGGTTAAAAAGCACTAACTTGAATTTCAAAAGAAGGATAATAATAGAAATGACCAGAAGCATCAACATGTAGTTTTAGCCTGGGCACAGTGGCTCATGCGTATAATCCCAGCACTTTGGGAGGCCGAGGTGGGTGGATCACTTGAGGTCAGGAGCTCGAGGTCAGCCTGGCCGAATGATGAAACCCTGTCTCTACTAAAAATACAAAAATTAACTGGGCATGGTGGGGTGCACCTGTAATCCCAGCTACTCAGGATGGTGAGGCACGAGAATCGCTGGAACCCGGAAGGCAGAGGTTTTAGTAAGCCAAAATCGCGCCACTGTACTCCAGCCTGGGCAACAGAGTGAGACTTCGTCTCCAAAAACAAACAAACAAACATGCAGTTTTGATAATTTAGTCCTTAATTGAAGCACACTGTTTTCCTAAACTCTTGTATTTATAGCAAAGCCTCTGGCTTTTAATACAGGCTACCTTTTATTCCCTATTAATTTTGCATTAAGAAACTTATGTTTGCTAATTTCTATTTTTTCATTGTTTCTTGAATATTTTTTGATGCTTCACCAACTTTTTACATATGTTTAAAATGATTTAAACAATATGCTCCAAATTAAATGAACAGAAGGAATTTTGAGAGATTTCCCTTTATGTAGCTATTCTCAGTGTACTTTGGTCAAATTTTACTTGGCAATAAATCCTTGCAAACTTCAGTCATGTAAGTGACTAACAAGACTGAAATACCACATTGAGTCACATACCAAATACAGTTTCAGAAAATGTAAACCTTTCCCCTGAAACTCTCCAATTGTGTTAACTAGAACTATACTGTTTCTAATGATGGAACGTGTGAAATGCTGGGTTTTGAATGTAGTTAATAAAATAATTTTCTAGAAGGCAAGAAACACTATTATCACAGTTATCACCCTATTTTAATGATTTATATGTAGTTTATGTGCTGGAAAGCACTATAAAGAAGTATGAGCCCGTTGAAAATTGGCTGGGCATGGTGGCTCACGCCTGTAATCCCAGCACTTTGGGAGACTGAGGTGGGCAGATCACGAGGTTAGGAGTTCGAGACCAGCCTGGCCAACATAGTGAAACCCCATCTCTACTAAGAATACAAAAATTAGGCATACTGGTGTGCGCCTGTAGTCCCAGCTACTTGGGAGGCTGAGGCAGGAGAGTCACTTGAACCCGGGAGGTGGAGGTTGCAGTAAGCTGAGATCGTGCCACTGCACTCTAGCTTGGGCAACAAAGCAAGACTCCGTCTCAAAAAAAAAAAAAAAAAAAAAAAAAAGATGAGCTGGTTGAAAACTAAGAAAAGAAACAATGTTCTGCTTTTATGCTATAAACCACAAAAAATTTGTATATGGATCCAGGTACACAAAACTAAAATTTAGGTCTACACAGGCAGTATCTATGTTCATATATCTTTGGCACTCACACAAAGATACTGGTTTAAACCAACAGTGAATAATTTTCTTGCATATACTTTAGGAAATGTCTGTTCTCCAATTAAAAAATGCTATAATCTCCATTCTAAAAATTCACTGATAAACTGAAATCTATCAATTTAACCAGCTTGATCCAAAAGTGTAATTAACAGCAGTCAGTAAAACAGGTGTGGGATAAGAATCTCTTTAAAAGTGTAAAAGTGGGTTGAGACCTTATATTTTTACTTCAGATTTATTATTTCAGACTTCAGATTTTAAAAAATCTTTTGGACAGTGCCTGATTTGGATGTATACCACAGTGTTAACTACACCCTAACATCTTACAGTATGGGACACACAATTAGCCTATGTCCCCAGTACCAATATTTACCTGGAAAATACTCCATGGATGCACATGTTCACATAGGCACATGCAGAGCTGTCTTTCCTCTGTGCTTCTACTGTTTCTTGCCATCCTCTTACTTTGGTTCTCTTGAAAAAGAGCAGTATCCAGTGCATATACTCTGGAGAGGTTCTCAGAGCTGGACAGGAAGTCCTCTGGCTCAGGAACTCTGCCCCCTAAAGCTGGGAGGAAAGCTGGTTGCTGCTAAACATGGCTTCCTTTCTAGAGGCTGGGGCCATAAAAATCTTATATCTTTGGGAAAATATCCACAGTTTAGCTGTGGTCCACAAAGTGACTTTGTTTCTTTGATCCTAGTGTTACAATTAGAATGAGGGCTCTGGAGCCGAGATATATTATACCAGAAAGTATTTTTCCTGGCTAGAGAAACCAGTACGTTTTTTTCCTTTATACCAATTTACAACACAAATAATTAACTTCTTCAGTATCACAACAGATACTCTAGGAAATACTTGAAGAAAGGCAGGTCCCCGAAGGTACTAAAGACAGATAACACAAACAGGAGACAGTTATTTTTAATAAGACTTAGTTCTAGTTAGTCAGAACTTAAGGAGTACTTTAAACCTATCTGGAAGAAGAAATCAATAGGCTGCAATGTCATGTTCTACTTTTCCCGTAGTGCTACTGATGTTTCTAGGAAGAGAGGGAGCACTTTTATTTTCATTTAGAAAGAAGATGAAAGTGAAACAGAATAGTTAGATTACTGAAACCAAATGTCATCTTAAGAAGTGACCTTAGGCCGGGCGCGGTGGCTCAAGCCTTTAATCCCAGCACTTTGGGAGGCCGAGACGGGCGGATCACGAGGTCAGGAGATCGAGACCATCCTGGCTAACATGGTGAAACTCCGTCTCTACTAAAATACAAAAAACTAGCCGGGCAAGGTGGCAGGCGCCTGTAGTCCCAGCTACTCGAGAGGCTGAGGCAGGAGAATGGCGTAAACCCGGGAGGCGGAGCTTGCAGTGAGCTGAGATCCGGCCACTGCACTCCAGCCTGGGCGACGGAGCAAGACTCCGTCTCAAAAAAAAAAAAAAAAAAAAGCGACCTTTTCCCCTTAGCTAAATAGTAGTTCCTTCCAGTCATATTCCTCAATCCTTATCTGCTTCATAGGTTATATTATGGATGACAAAAAGGACTGTAACTCTGACATGGACAATGGCTACAGAAAACACTAATTTTTGATATTAAAATTATTCTTGATGGAATTGGTTAAATATACTATAAAACTTGGCTTATAATCAAGATAAATCTTAAACTTGAGGGTCTTTAAAATACATTTTGGCACTTACCTTTCATCTTATATTACTAATGAGGGGAATCTCAAACATATAAAAAAATTCAATTTCTTAGGAAATTATAAAGCTTTTGAAAAACTAAAATTTTCTTAGTAAGCCTAGCAATGAGGCTTGCAGGCCCTATCACAGGGCAAGCATAATATCTAAAAATAAAAGTTAGGTCAGGCATGGTAGCTCACGCCTGTAATCCCAGCACTTTGGGAGGCCAAGGCAGGCAGATTACTTGAGGTCGGGAGTTTGAGACCAGCCTGGCCAACATGGTGAAACCCTGTCTCTAAAACAAAATGAAACAGAACAACAACAACAAAAAGCCAAACAAACAAAAAGTCTTTGTTGTATGAAGTGAGAACTACCTGAGAGCAAATAAGAAAAAAGAAAATTGGAAACAAGCACTTGTTTTCTTCTACCAGGATATAAAATATGCCAAAGAGTACAAAAGAGCTATAGGATAGGAACAAAATCTTCACATATCTCAGACTGACACAAAACAAGCTGTTTTATTCCTCAGATATACATGTCTCTACAATGAAACTGCACACAAGGTCCTACTTATTGCTTGCTCCAGGGAGTACCGTTAAATGTAAAGAGACTGGGAATATATCTAAATGTGGAGAGAGTGGCGCCTGTCATTGCTTTTGGGGAAGAGGCACAGATTACCCCATTGGGCACCAATAAGATTGCAGCACTTCAGAATTAGACAGCTGGGATGGAACTACAGAGCCTACCAAACTGAGAATCAACCTTGTATACCATAAATGTGCTTTTCTTCAGAAAGCCAATCCCACAGGGACTAGGACACAGACCCCATCAGCAATGGTAGTGGCAGCATTACTAATAAAAAAACACATGATTCAGGGATACATGGTATCAGGTGCAACTGACCACAACCATCTCATGGTAAATACATAAGCCTTGAAGGCTTAAATGCTATTCTAAATATTCTGAAGGAATCTCCTTTCCCAACAACCACCTCATATGCCTAATATTAAATGCTCAAATTTTCAGAGTATACTAGCTAGATAAGACACCTTTAAATGAAACATTTGCCCAACAAGGATGCCAAACATTAGAGTTTGTTTTATTGCATGACGTTTGCATAAGAAAAAATGTTATTGAAAACTGTAAGGCATCATGCAATCATTGAATAAGCTAATTATTAACTGTACACTTAAGATAGGTGGACATATAATCTAAAATTTAAAAACTAGTTCCAAAAAAGTACATAAAAAATTTAACATGATGAGCTTTTAAATATGGTTTATATTTATAGTTTCATGTTGTTAAAAAGTGCTTCAAATGTACTGCTGGAAAGTTGCTCTTTACAAATGGCGCTGGGGTGATGTCAGATTATAAACTGTAAAAACCAATTACTTTTATGGAATTAGAAAGCTAACATCGTGATATTCAAACTTACTTGAATCAGTTTTCAATTCTCACTCAAATTAAGTTGATATAATATTAATAATCTTAAAAACATCTGTTTTATAACCAGCAAAAGTCTATTGAATTCAAGTTATGCATGTTGAGCAATCAAATCTCTGAGTAAGCCTGAACGTTGACACGTGGAACCAATGTGGGTATGTGTTAATCAATGTACTGTGCCATCCAGCGGAAGCCTTCTCCGTAACCTTGTCTTTTGAGCACACTACACATGAAAACTTCTAAGGGTCGGGCATTCAGTTCTTTCAGAGATACACTCCCCTAGAATAAAAGAGAGACATTTTGTTGGAATTTTATGAAATTAATAAAGCCCCACACCCCAGCAGAATTATCGGTTCTATTTTAGAACAAAGAATGGCTGTGATAAATCCATGACTGTGATAAAGTCATGGCTGCTTGGCATCCAAGCCCCATGAACACACAAGAAGCCTCCTTCTCTCACTCTACCTTAGGACAGGATGGTCACTCAGTGGGAAAGAGGTTAGCTTGCAAGATACCCAAGAATAAAAATAATCTGACTTAGAAAAAAATCCAAACTGGCTGCACTAATATTAAAGACAAACATTCCCTGAGAAGGTTTACGACCAAACAAGGCATTTCCTAAAATTAATGTCGAGCTAATTTATGAAAAAGACAGAAAACAGACCAAAGTCTACTTTGTCTAACTTAAGAGCCTCCTGCTATATGCTGCAGTATTTCTCCACCCTGAAATAGTATATGTAAACTAAGAAAATTCTGTAAGCCTCAGAGGTTCTTCCATTGTTTATCTGGATTTTTTCAATGCTGATGTTTTCCCCAAAATAAATCCTAGGAAAAGTGAATACCAAAACAATCCGTCTTAAAGCTTATTATAAAGTATATGTTCAGAAAACCCTAAAATATTCCCATAACCAAGTTTATGTCTTATTTATCTCTGGTAAACTCAGGGCCTAAACATACTACTGGTATACTTAAACACTCAAATATATCGTTTGGTGGCTAATTCTGAAAATGTATAATGAATAACTTTGAAAGCTTTAATTTAGTTTCCCATAAGCACAAGCCTTAGGCATAACTGATCCTTGACATTTTTGTTGTCACCAAGAAAAGGTTTCATTCCATGGTAGAAAGAAATGAAGACATCAGAAAGACCCACATGTATAAATGACAGTTTAAGAAAAAAAAAGATAATGGGCTTGTATAGTTCGACAATAGTAATTTAAGAAGACATTTGTACTGTAGAATTAAACACACCCATCATAATTTTTTTTTTTTTTACCTTTCCTGTTGTCTGACCATATAAACCAAACATCTCTCGCAACCTCTCTTCACTGATGGCTTCAGGTCTGTCGATCTTATTCCCAAGAATCAGTATAGGCACATTAGCAATGGTTTCATCTGTCATTAGTGACTGAAAACAACAAAACAATACAAAACAAGAGTTGATATGAAACCATCCGAAGAGCTTATTTTGATATGATAAAACAGTAAAGGACTCATTCTCTACCACATCATGTCATATCAACTTTCTTTGTCAAACTCCCCCCACATTTTAAATTGACCTCAATGAAACCATAAGCTCAATTCTTCTGTCTTCCTACGACTCTTCCTGTAAATGTTTACTCTGCTCACCCTGTAAAGCAGTGACACAGAGTGTATAGAGCCAGCACCTTAAAGGTGGACAGATCTGGTTTCACTTCTGGTTCTACTGCTTCTGAGATGTGACTTTGGGCAAGTTAGCCTGACTGAAGCTCTAGAGAGAATTAGGAACAGTACCATCCACCCTATGAAGTTTAGAATTAAATGAAGTAATACGCACAGTCTCTGGAACAAAGTAGGAACTCAGGCATTCTCTTTCCTTGTTTTGCAACCAGAGAACCTACCTGGCCTTTTCCACATGTACAAGTATTTGTTTGCCTGCTCTAGGCAGAGCCATGGTAGATCAACCTTCAACGAAATTATGGACCTGCTTACTCTGTGGCCCCAGATCTGGTGCTGACCTTGCCTGCTGCTGTTGGGCCCCTTTACAAAGTATCTGACCTGGGATACTGGAGGGGAGGTAGCTACATATGCCTCTGCTCACTCCTAGAAGTAGTGTCAAAGATGGCAAGTCCTATCATTTCCAGGTTGTGGCTTAAAAAATAGCATCCTAGCATGACCACGGACTCAAGATCAACCCACTCCAGGAATATAGCAGACATGAAATATACTAAAAGGGTACATTCTGTACAGGGTGAGCTTCTTAAGTCTTCATAAAGGATGTCTGTGTTAGTACTTCCGCAATAGCTACAATTACTCAGTTACTCCCTCTGCATTCTATCACTACTTAAAGCAATCACTGAGGTCAACAAATTGCCAAGAGTTTCATCACAGACTGAAGAAAAGCTGCACTCTGATATCTATATCTCCAACCTACTTCTGCAGGCTTACCAGAGTGATTTGACTATATTTAGTTTCAATTATTTAACTTACATCAAGTTCTTCTTTTGACTCTAACAGCCTTTCATGGTCTGCACAATCCACCAGAAATACAATGCCATTGATAGCAGGAAGGTAGTTTTTCCACACTCTTCGAGCTAACAAAAACAACCAGGAGTTAGAGTTTATTTGTTGGTCAAACCCAGCAGATGGTTTAAGCAAAGAGTCCAACAAGATAACAAGTGCAGTAATCCCTTAGCTGCTGGTACTTCACAATATATTCAAGTTAATCTTTTAACTTGAATATAATGGTGCCAAATTCTTCTGAGAATAACAAAGAGGAAATTTCAGGTTTTCCTTGATTGTGGCCAAGTCAAATACTTTAGTCTCTTCCAATTACCATATGTAAGAAGTAGAATATTTAAAATAAAATAAAATAAAATAGGCCGGGCGCGGTGGCTCAAGCCTGTAATCCCAGCACTTTGGGAGGCCGAGACGGGCGGATCACGAGGTCAGGAGATCGAGACCATCCTGGCTAACACGGTGAAACCCCGTCTCTACTAAAAAATACAAAATCTAGCCGGGCGAGGTGGCGGGCGCCTGTAGTCCCAGCTACTCCGGAGGCTGAGGCAGGAGAATGGCGTGAACCCGGGAGGTGGAGCTTGCAGTGAGCTGAGATCCGGCCACTGCACTCCAGCCTGGGCGACAGAGCGAGACTCCGTCTCAAAAAAAATAAATAAATAAAAATAAAAACAAAATGATACACGTTAAGTTCATTGGAGGGCTGTTACTATATAAATCTAAAATATAAGCAGTAAAAAAACTACATATATATGTAATTATATATACATAAAAATGTATTTATGTTACATATATATGCAGTGTTCATTTTTTGACATTTCTAGTTATCAGATTTTTTTTTTTTTGCCAGTGATAAATTTGGAATGAGTGACAGAAGGAAAGTAATATCAGGTACAAACTTGTTAAAATAATAAGGCTGGGTGTGGTGGCTCACACCTGTAATCCCAGCACTTTGGAAGGCCAAGGCAGGTGGATTGCTTGAGCTCAGTTCGAGACCAGCCTGGACAACATAGGGAAACCTCATCTCTACAAAAAAACACAAAAATTTAGCCAAGCTGGATGCAGTGGCTCATGCCTGTAATCCCAGCACTTTGGGAGGCCGAGGCAGGTGGATCACCTGAGGTCAGGAGTTGGAGATCAGCCTGGCCAACATGGCGAAACCCCGTCTCTACTAAAAATACAAAAATTTAGCTGGGCTTGGTGGCGGGCACCTGTAGTCCCAGGCTGAGGTAGGAGAATCACTTGAAACCGGGAGGTGGAGGTTGCAGTGAGCTGAGATCCCACCATTGCACCCCAGTCTGGGTGACAGAGACAGACTCCGTCTCAAAAAAAAAAAAAAAAAAAAAAAAAAAAAATTAGAAAATGTGGTGGTGTGTGCCTGCCCAGCTACTTGGGAGGCTAAGGTAGGAGGATGGAGCCCAGGAGGCAGAGGTTGAAGTAAGCCAAGATCATGCCACTGCACTCCAGCCTGGGAGTCAGAGCCAAACTCTGTCTCAAAAAAAATAAGTAAATTAAAAAAAAAAACATAAAAACTGTTTTACTCATAACAGAAAAGAAGCTCAAATGTTAATAATTAACTAAAGTCTATGAAATCATAAGAGTAATTTTTTCCACAATGTAACTTTCTTCACTGACTTGAGTTGTATGACATATCTTTTTTTTTTTTTAAGGGACAGGGTCTTGCTCTGTCATCCAGGCTAGTTCACTGTAGCCTCAGACTCTTGAGCTCAAGCCATATTCCCATCTCAGCCTCCTGAGTAGATAGGACTATCAGTGTCTATCACTATGCCTCATTAATTTTTTAAATTTTGTGTAGAGACAGGGTCTTGCTATGTCGCACGGCTGGTCTCAAACTCCTGGCTTCAAGTGATCTTCCCAACCTCAGCCTCTCAAAGCGCTGGGATTATAGGCCTGAGACCCCACACCCAGCCATTATGACATGTCTTGAAAACAATATAGAAATGAAGTCTCAGACAAATTCCATTAGATTCCAATTCTAATAATCATATTCCAGAAATTATTTTGTGTATATGCCAGACAATTACATGTCTCAAATGTGCTTTCACTAGTCAGAACCATTTACAATCTTTCCAACTATATGTTGTATCAGGTCTTTAGAATGCCCACCAACTTGGTAATATTCATTAATTATGACTTACTATGAGGTAGATGTCGCCACATATTTTTGGGGATATAAAAAATGAACAGGCCAGGTGTGGTGGCTCACACCTGTAATCCCAGCACTTTGGGAAATTGAGGCAGGAGGACTGCTTGAGGCCAGGACTTCAAAATCAGCCTGGGAAAGATTGTGAGACCCCATCTCTACAAAAAAAATTTTTTAATTAAAAAAAACAAAACAAAACAGGATTTTAGTCCCCACAAGTTTAATATAGGAGATAAGGCAGTCTTTCCAAACTTGTTGCAGACATGTACACAAATATACTAAGTGCTATGAAGTACAGCTGAGAGAACTCCAAGTGAGAATGGCTTCCCAAGGGAGGTAGCAGGGCATATGCTGGGGCCTGAAGGGGTTACTCATGTGTGGATGGGGATGGTATGAACAAAAGCATGGAGGTAGGAAAACACCAAGAAGGTCTGATTTGGTTGAAGTAAAAAGAATGGGAAGGGGAATAGTGGGAAATAAAGACCAGAAAAGTAGGCCAGGTGTGGTGGCTCACACCTATAATCCCAACTTTTGGGAGGCTGAGGTGGGAGGATTGCTTGAGCCCAGGAGTTGGAGACAAGCCTGGGCAACACAGTGAGTGAGACCTTGTCTCTATAAAATAGTTTTTAAAAGCCCAGAAAAGTAAACTGGGACCAGATCATAGAGATCCTGAATGCCAGGTTAATGAGTTTGGCCTTTATTTTGTAGGTAATGAGTTAGCCACTGAAGGTTTTTTTGTTTTGTTTGTTTGTTTGTTTGTTTTACAGAGCAGTAACATGTTCATAACATGATTATGACAGTGAGAGGTAGATTGAAGTAGAGAGAATGGAAGTTAATTTTACCCATACACTTTACCACCAAAAGCAATTCTGATTTGAATTGGCCAGAAGTATCATGAAAATCACCCTTTGCTTTTAAAGCATTTATCGGGGAGTAATAATCCCTAAATTTTAAATCTACTCTGGCCTTGCGTGACTAGAATGAGATTTCATGCACTAGAACTAATGGCCACATTTTTGTTAAGTTAAAATAAAACAAAGTGTAAGAGTAAGAGAATCTTACCTTGAACATGGCGAAACCCCATCTCTACTAAAAATACAAAAATTAGCCAGGCGCAGTGGCACATGCCTGTAATCCCAGCTGTTGGGGAGGCTGAGGCATGAAGATTACTTGAACCCAGGAGGCAGAGGTTGCAGTGAGCTGAGATTGCACCACTGCACTCCAGCCCAGGAGACAGAGTGAGACCCTGTCTCAAAAAAAAAAAAAAGGAATCTTACCTTGAACATGTCCACCCAGATCAAAAGTTGTAAATGTCATGCCAGCAATGGTCAGTTCTTCTGAAGCTAAATAAGATTTTAAAATATTTTTACAACATGAAAATCAGAAACCCATTAATAACGCTAAAAGTAGAGGTTACTCTTCACAGACTTTCCTCCCCATCTAATTAGGAATAAATAGTAACTTCTCTTAGAAGCAAAATTTATTCAAAGACCCATGCTAACATTCTTAAATATCTGCCAGCCGTAATAAAGAAATTAATGTACTTTATGTTCTTAGCTCCCAAAATTTAGCCTAAATATTTGTCCAGGCATACTTATACTGGTCCAAGCAAGCATTAGGTCATAGCCTGTTCCTCTTCCTTATTTGAAGGTGTTTTTACCTTTCTCAGCATTCCACAAGTTACTTCCTCCTTCCTTTGTTCTCCTCTGCCTCTGCCTCTTTTAAAAGTTCTAAGTTGCTAGCCAATCAGGACAAACACAGAATGTGAGGTCCCATTCCGGCCAATGGAAACCAGACACAGCAGCAGGGTGGACGCATCACATTATAAATGACCCTGTCTCCTTTGTTCGGTGTACTGTTGTGGCAAAATTGCTGGCAAGTGTACCCTTTCTGCAGAAAGTAAAAATGGCCTTGCTGAGGAAATTAAATTTACGTTTAAATGCTGTCTTTACAGCACCAGGGAACAAGCATTTCTAACAATAGCTTATATTACTACTTAATGTTTGATTTACTTTTATTGCAAATAAGGTCAAATCAAACATTTAGGAACTGGTACAATAATACCTTTTTTGTCATTAGATATACACCAATTCATACTGACAATATAACAAATAATTGTAATATTCAGTTCTGGTATTCTACTCACCACAAATCCAACATTTATTTTTCCTTCTCTGTTCTTCCTGCTGAAAATGTTAATCTATTCAGACAGTTATTTGCTATGAATTCAAGTAACTGCTCCAATCTAATAATTGTTCATATAATTCATCTTTTTTTTTTTTTTGAGACGGAGTCTCACTCTGTCGCCCAGGCTGGAGTGCAGTGGCCGGATCTCAGCTCACTGCAAGCTCCGCCTCCCGGGTTTACGCCATTCTCCTGCCTCAGCCTCCCGAGTAGCTGGGACTACAGGCGCCCGCCACCTCGCCCGGCTAGTTTTTTGTATTTTAGTAGAGACGGGGTTTCACCGTGTTAGCCAGGATGGTCTCGATCTCCTGACCTCGTGATCCGCCCGTCTCGGCCTCCCAAAGTGCTGGGATTACAGGCTTGAGCCACCGCGCCCGGCCATATAATTCATCTTAAATGATACACGTGAAATAATTTTCTCATGACTGACATGACAGTCTTTAATAACAAAACAATTATCATAAAAAATTGTGGCCATTACTTCCATAACTATCTTTCTTCCTCCTCCATTCCACTTCTGGGACTTCAGTTGCAGGTTTGTTAGACTGCCTGATGTCGTCCCACCGGTCATTGAGGCTCTGTTTATTTTGCTTTCTGTCACTTTTCTCTCTGTGCTTCATTTTGGATAGTTTCTATTGCACTGAGTTAAGTTTAGTGGTCTTTCCTTTTGCAGTACTGGCACTATCTAATTTACTGTTAATCTTATCCAGTGAAATTTTCATTTCAGGCTGGACATGGTAGCTCATGCCTATAATCCCAGACTTTCGGAGGGCAAGGTGGAAGAATCACTTGAGCCTAGGAGCTCGAGACCAGCCTGGGCAACACAGGGAGACCCTGTCTCGAAAGAAAAGAAAGAAATTTTCATTTCAAATACTGTATTTTTCATTTCTAGAAGTTTCATTTGATTCCGTTTTATATCTTCCATTTCTTTCCTCATGTTTGTATTTTCCTTTAAGTCCTTGAGGACATTCATAACGATTGTCTTAATGTCTTCATCTGCTAATTCCATCATCTTTGTCACACTTGTGTCTGTTTCTACTGACTGAATCACACTTTCCTGTTACTTTGCATGTCTAGTAATTTCATATTGAGTGCTGGATTTTGTTGTAGTCCTTTGAAGAAGGTTGAACCTTGTTCTGACAGTTCACTTGCTTGCAGATCAGTTTTTAAGATTTGTTAGAAGGCTAAATGGGATTAAACAACAATGATTCCTGGCCCCATGAGAGCTCTAGTAATTATCTGGCTAACATATAATTGTTCTTTGACTAGGCTTTTGGAGTTTTACCCACTGCATACACAGATTGGTATTTGGCTATGTAAATTTCTAGAGTCCTTTCTCTCTAGAGGTCCCTTCTCTCTGGTACTCCCTCCTCTCTGTCCTAGCAAAAAAATTCTAGTCCTGTTGGCCTCTCCAAATTCTGGTCTACATCTCCTCAACTCAGCAAGACTATTGGACTATATTTGGGCATCCTCTCTGCACCATGGTCTGAAAATTACCTCTTGGCATAAAACTAAAATAGAGTTGTTTCCTTTCTCTCAGGAATCACAGTCCTGGGCTAGCTGTTGCCCAATGTCTGAAAACAGTTGTAGCATCCTTTTTTGTCCAGTTTTCTAATTGTGTACAGTGGGAGGGTAATTCCAGACCCAGTACTCTCTTATGGCCAAAAGCTCAAGTGCCCCATAATGACAACGTAAGTGTTACTGTAGCTACTTTAGCCCAGAGTATTTTATCTTGCTAAGAAATTCTGGGGGCCGGGCGCATTGGCTCATGTTTGTAATCCCAGCACTTTGGGAGGCTGAGGTGGGTGGATCACGAGGTCAGGAGATTGAGGCCATCCTGGCTAACACAGTGAAACCCCATCTCTACTAAAAAAAATACACAAAAAAATAGCTGGGCGTGGTGGCGGGCGCCTGTAGTCCCAGCTACTCGGGAGCCTGACGCAGGAAAATGGCGTGAACCCGGGAGGTGGAGCTTGCAGTGAGCCGAGATTGCGCCAGTGCACTCCAGTGTGGACAACAGAGTGAGACTCCATCTCAAAAAAAAAAAGAAAAAGAAATTCTGGGCTGGGTGCGGTGGCTCACGCCTGTAATCCCAGCACTTTGGGAGCCTGAGGCGAGTGAATCACTTGAGGTCAGGAGTTCGAGACCACCGTTGACAACATGGTGAAACCCTGACTCTACTAAAAATACAAAAATTAGCCAGGCATGGTGGCAGGTGCCTGTAATCCCAGCTACTTAGGAGGCTGAGGCAGGAGAATCACTTGAACCCAGGAGGTGGAGGCTGCAGGAAGCCGAGATTGCACCATTGCACTCTGGCCTGGACAACAGAGAGAGAGACTCTGTCTTAAAATAAAAAGAAATTCTAGGCCGGACGCAGTGGCTCACGCCTGTAATCCTGGTACTTTGGGAGGTCGAGGTGGGTGGATCACCTGAGGTGAGGAGTTTGAGACCATCCTGGCCAACATGGTGAAATCCCATCTCTACTAAAAATACAAAAATCAGCCGGGAGTGGCGGTAGGCACCTGTAATCCCAGCTACTCAGGAGGCTGAGGCAGGAGAATCGCTTGAACCCGGGAGGCGGAGGGTACAGTAAGCCCAGATGGCGCCATTGCACTCCAGCCTGGGGGACAAGAGCGAGACTTTGTCTCAAAAAAAAAAAAAAAAGAAAATAGGCCGGGAGCAGTAGCTCAAGCCTGTAATCCCAGCACTTTGGGAGGCTGAGACGGGCGGATCACGAGGTCAGGAGATCGAGACCATCCTGGCTAACATGGTGAAACCCCGTCTCTACTAAAAAAAAAAAATACAAAAAACTAGCCGGGCAAGGTGGCGGGTGCCTGTAGTCCCAGCTACCTGGGAGGCTGAGGCAGGAGAATGGCGTGAACCGAGGAGGCGGAGCTTGCAGTGAGCTGAGATCTGGCCACTGCACTCCAGCCTGGGTGACAGAGTGAGACTCCGTCTCAAAAAAAAAAAAAAAGAAAATTAGTGTAGATTGCCAAATGAATAAAATATTTAATACAATCTATATTCAAAGTCACTGTTCATAAGGAAAAGATAATGCTTAGATGTGGTTGGCAAACCACCTCTATGGTAATAATCCCCAAGATACTTTCTGCTTTATAAAAGAAGTCTGAATTTGACTATTTAAGATACAGAACACTGTTAACATCCCAGAAAGTCTCCTCTTGCCCCTTCACAGTCAATCCCCATTTTCATCTCCAGAAGCAACCAGTGATCTGAATTCCATCACCACAGGTTAGTTTTATCTGTTCTAGAATTTCATATAAATGGTATCATACAGTGGATAACTTTTTATGACCAGCTTTGGCCACGTAGCATAATATGACTGACTCTATCAGTGGTTTATTCATCTTTTTGCTAAGTAGCATTCCATTATTTATCCATTCCTTTTTTGATGGACATTTGAGGTATTTCCAGTTTTTGGCTATTACAAATAAAATTTGTATAGACTGGGCATGGTGGCTCACACTTGTAATCCCAGCACTTTGGGAGGCTGGGTGGGTGGATCCCTTGAGCCCAGGAGTTCAAGATCAGCCTAAGCAACATGGTGAAAGCCTATCTCTACAAAAAAATTAAAATATTAGCCAGATGTGGCCGGGCGCAGTGGCTCAAGCCTGTAATCCCAGCACTTTGGGAGGCCGAGACGGGCAGATCACGAGGTCAGGAGGTCGAGACCATCCTGGCTAACACGGTGAAACCCCATCTCTACTAAAAAAAAAATACAAAAAACTAGCCCGGCGAGGTGGCGGGCGCCTGTAGTCCCAGCTACTCGGGAGGCTGAGGCAGGAGAATGGCGTAAACCCCTGAGGTGGAGCTTGCAGTGAGCTGAGATCCGGCCACTGCACTCCAGCCTGGGTGACAGAGCGAGACTCCATCTCAAAAAAAAAAAAAAAAAAAAAAAAATTACCCAGATGTGGTAGTATGTGCCTGTAGTTCCAGCTACTTGGGAGGTTGAGGTGGGAAGATCACTTGAACCTGGGAGGTCTAGGCTGCAGTGAGCTGTGATTGTGCCATTGTGCTCCAGTCTGGGCTACCGAGTGAGACTCTGACTCAAAAAAAA
>NW_016805277.1:1023271-1035902 GCF_001698545.2 Rhinopithecus bieti | reverse complement strand
AACAAAGAAAAAAATTCAGGTTATGTAAACAAAGCAATGGTGGACTATTTACTAATCATGTCACAATCCCTCAGCAACTTTTTAATTACTCAAGCTAGAGAAGGGAGTACTAGCTGATAAAAAGGTATGAGTACTAATTCAAGATCTAAATATACTCCCTGGGAGCCAGGTCACCCATAATTTATTATTTTAGGAACAGATCAAATCACCTGATCATAATTTATCTACCAGAAAATGCCCCCAAAACAAAAAACTTGGCCAGGTGTGGTGGCTCATGCTTGTAATCCCAATACTTTGGGAGGCTGAGAGAGGCTGATCACTTGTGCTCAGGAGTTCGAGACCACCTGGGGCAACATATTGAAACCTGGTCTCTGAAAAAATAGAAAAATTAACTGGGCATGGTGGCACATGCCTGTGGTCCCAGCTACTTGGGAGGCTGAGGCAGGAGGATGGCTTAAGCCCAGGAGGTAGAGTGAACTGTGATCATACCACTGCACTGCAGCCTGGGCAACAGAGAAAGACCCTGTCTGAAACAAAACAAAACAGAACACTTTTGGTTACTGCTTATGACTCAGCATCATTTGATCAAGTATCACATTGTATATAGGAATATACTTACTGGGATGTAATGTTGGGACATGTTGTCCAAGTCTGTCATCTTTTAGCATGTGTAGCAATGTTGTTTTTCCTGCATTATCCAATCCAAGAAATACCAATTTACCAGTTTTCTTATATAATCCTGCAAAGCAAGAGCTATGATTGGTCAAAGTGATATCTGACACTAATTATCCAAATGAAGTTAAATTTGGCCCAATTAAGCTTGGAGTTCTAAACCTATTTTCAGTTTTTTTTTTTTTTTTTTTTTTTCGAGACAGAGTCTTGCTCTGTCACCCGGGCTGGAGTGCAGTGGCCGAATCTCAGCTCACCGCAAGCTCCGCCTCCGGGGTTCACGCCATTCTCCTGCCTCAGCCTCCCAAGTAGCTGGGACTACAGGCGCCCGCCACCTCACCCAGCTAGTTTTTTGTATTTTTTAATGGTCTCGATCTCCTGACCTCGTGATCCGCCCATCTCAGCCTCCCAAAGTACTGGGATTACAGGCTTGAGCCACCGCGCCCAGCCCTATTTTCAGTTTTAAAAAAGCTATTTTAAATCTATTCATGGCTGGGCACTGTGGCTCACATCTCTAGTCCCAGCACTTTGGGAGGCCGAGGCAGGCAGATCACCTGAGGTAAGGAGTTTCACACTAGCCTAGCCAACATGGTGAAACCCCGTCTATACTAAAAATACAAAAATTAGCCAGGTGTGGTGGCACACACCTATAATCCCAGCTACTCAGGAAGCTGAGGCAGGAGAATCACTGGAACCCAGGAAGCAGAGGTTGCAGTGAGCTGAGATCATGCCATTGCTCTCCAGCCTGGGTGACAAAGTGAGACTCTGTCTAAAAAAATAAAAAAATAAAAATAAAATAAATAAATCTATTCATGATTTGGGACTTCAGATAATTATAAAACCAAACTTCATCCCAGTCAATAGAATATGTGTGTTGCCTTAACGTATCTACAATGCCAAAATGCTGATTACTTTAATTTTAGAAGTATCAATCAGGTGTTGATTGATAGATAAATTGATAAATAGAAAAAAGGCAGCATTGACCAATTTATAATAGACTGGAATTGAACTGATAAATTTCATATTGAACTTAATTAATTGATTTATTTAGAGACAGTGTTTTACTCTATTGCTCAGGCTGGAGTGTAGTGGCATGATTACAGCTTGCTGCAGCCTCAACTTCCTGGGCTCAAGTGATCCTCCCACCTCATCCTCCTGAGTAGCTGAGATTACAGGTGTGCACTACCATGCCCGACTAATTTTTGTATTTTTTGGTAGAGATGGGATTTCACCATGTTAGCCAGGCCGGTCTTGAACTCTTGGCCTCAAGCAATCGGCCCACCTTGCCTTCCCAAAGTGCTGGGATTATAGGCGTGAGCCACATGACCAGCCAAACTTTATTTTTTCCATGTTTAATTGTCTAACCTCCACAGAACTGCATGTGAGCCAGCCACCGCACCTGACTGAAATAAACTTTTAAAGACATTCGGCAATTATAGTTTCAGGCCATCCGTTTTCTAATAAATTCATACTAAAATAACACCTAGTCCTTTGTCCATGCTTAAGTCTAAGAAGTAAATTGTTTGATGTCCTAATCTTTTATTTTTGGGGGGAGAAATATATATATATTTTTTATCATTAAGGAATCTACTTCTATGACTATCACTACTATGAGTGTCATGAAAAAGTAATTTCCCCAAGATTACATAATTTAAAAGGGATGCAATGAGTAACTCAACATATTTGTATGATTACAAAGCCCATGTTCTTTTTTTTTTTTTGAGATGGAGTCTCACCTGTGGCGCAGGCTGGAGTGCAATGGCCTGATCTCAGCTCATTGCAACCTCCGCCTCCCGGGTTCAAGCAATTCTCCTGCCTCAGTCTCCCGAGTAGCTGGGACTACAGGCACGTGCCACCACACCCGGCTAATTTTTTGTATTTTTAGTAGACACGGGGTTTCACCGTATTAGCCAGGATAGTCTTGATCTCCTGACCTCGTGATCCACCTGCCTCAGCCTCCCAAAGTGCTGGGATTACAGATGTGAGCCACTGCACCTGGCCTTAACTATTCTTAACTATTGCTTCATATATAAAGAGGCTCAACACAATAAGCACTATTATATAAATAAAACTAAAGGAGATAACTATAGAGAACAAAGGACCAATATTACCTAAAAACTGTAGCAAGGAGGCCAGGCACGGTGGCTCACACCTGTAATCCTACCACTTTGAGAGTCCAAGGCGGGTGGATCATTTGAGGTCAGGAGTTCAAGACCAGCCTGGCCAACATGGTGAAACCCCATCTGTACTAAAAATATAAAAAATTAGCCAGGGATGGTGGTACATGTCTGTAATCCCAGATACTCATGAGACTGAGGCAGGAGAATTGCTTGAACCAGGAGGCAAACGTTGCAGTGAGCTGAGATTGCACCACTGTGCTCCAACCTGAGCGACAGAGTGAGACTCTGTCTCAAAAAAAAAAACAACAAAAAAAAACCCACAAAAAAAACTGTAGCAAGGCTGGTCACAGTGGCTCACGCCTATAATCCTAGCACTTTGGGAGGCTGAGGTGGGCGGATCACGTGAGCTCAGGAGTTCAAGACCAGCCAGGCCAACATGGCGAAGCCCCATCTCTACAAAAAATACAAAAATTAGCCAGCCTGGTGGCACACACCTGTAGTACCAGCTACTCGGGAGGTTGAGGCAGGAGAATCCCTTGAACCTGGGAGGTGGAGGTAGCAGTGAGCTGAGATCGCGCCACTGCACTCCAGCCTGGGCGACAGAGTGAGACTCCATCTCAAAAACAAACAAACAAACAAAAAAAAGACCAGCTTGGGCAACATAGCAAGACTCCGTCTCTATAAAATTTAAAAAAAAAAAAAAAAAAAAGAACTGCTGGGTAAAGAAGTCTCATTTAGCATATTATCAACTGCTATTTATGGTGTATAAGCTATTTTATGGAACATGCATTTTAATAATAATCCTGTAAGGATTAAATGACATAAAGCATTAAAGCACATAGGTAAACTAGCTAATGAATGGTAGATATTTCTGTTAGTAATATTCCTAACACTTTAAGAGGTAGGAATTATTACTGCCATTTTACAGATAAGAAAACTCAGGCTAAGGTGAAAAAAGTAATTTGCCAAAGATTACTTAATTTAAAAGCGATACAATGAGTAATTGAACATCTATGTATGATTTCAAAGCCCATATTCTTAACTATTCTTAAGAGACTTGACACAGATAAGCACTATTAAATAAGACCAAAGGGGATAACTATAGAGAACAAAGGACCACCATTACCTAAAAACTGTAGCACACTGCTGAAACCACTGTAAATCCAATCAAATATGAAGGACATATCCAAATCTGATAGGGTCTGAAAAAAAAGTTTTTAATTTAGTAGTCAACATTAAACACCAATATACATTAAACGCCAATACTGTTAAACACCAACTCTGAGTAAATAATCCTACAGCAACCTTACTAAAAAGAGTTACACACTCTTATCCAAGCTGGTTTAATATGATCTATACTGTGCATAAAAAACAAAATGCAGGCCGAGTGTGGTGGCTCATGCTTGAAATTCCAGCACTTTGGGAGGCCTAGGAAGGAGGATTGCTTGAGATTGGGAGTTCAAGACCAGACTGGGCAGCATGGCGAAACCCTGTTTCTACAAAAAAATAAAAAATTAGCTAGGCATGGTGGTATGCACTTGTAGTCCTAGCTATTTAGGAGGCTGAGGTGGGAGGATCACTTGAGCCCAGGAGGTTGAGGGTGCAGTAAGCCCTGATCAAACCACTGCACCCTAGCCGGGGTGCCAGAGTGAGACCCTGTCTTCAAAACAAAACAAAACAAAAACACAAAATGACATTAAAGTATCAAGTAGAAACCATTCTTTGTCCATTAAAGTAGCAAAATGAAAAAGAATTATAACAGCCAGGATGAGAAAGGATGTGGTAAAAGAGGAACATTTGGTGGCAGCATAAATTGGTACAAAATCAATTAGGCAATAGTATATCTGTTAATATTATTTGACCCAACAATTCTACCTTTAGAAATTATCTTAAATATAGGCCAGGTGCAGTGGCTCATGCCTATAATCCCAGCACTTTGGGAGACTGAAGTGGGTGGATCACTTAAGGTCAGGAGTTTGAGACTATCCTGGCCAACATGGTGAAACCCCGTTTCTACTAAAAATACAAAAATTAGCTGGGTGTGGTGGTGCGCTACTGTAGTCCCAGCTACTCCAGAGGTTGAGGCACGAGAATTGCTTCAGCCTGGGAGGCGGAGGTTGCAGTGACCCGAGATTGTGCCACTGCATTCCAGCCTGGGTAACAGAGCGAGACTCATCTCAAAAAACAAAAACAAAAAAGGAAATTATCCTAAATATAGAGGCTGGGAGCGGTGGCTCACACCTGTAATCCCAGCACTTTTGGAGGCCGAGGCAGGCAGATCACTTGAGGTCAGGAATTCAAGACCAGCCAGGCTGGCAACATGGTGAAATCTGGTCTCTACTAAAAACATAAAAATTTGCTGGGCGTGGTGGCGCGTGCCTGTAATCCCAGCTACTCTGTAGGCTGAGGCAGAATTGCTTGAACCCGGGAGGCGGAGGCTGCAGTGAGCCGAGATCACGCCACTGCACTCCAGCCTGGGCGACAGAGCGAGATTTCATCTCAACAACACCACCACAAATTAGCTGTTCATGGTGGCTAGCGCCTGTAATCTCAGCTACTTGGGAGGCTGAGGCACAAGAATCACTTGTACCGGGGAGGAGAAGGGTGAGCAGAGATTTCACCACTGCACTTCAGCCTGGGTGACACAGTGAAAGTGTCTCAAAAAAAAAAAAAAAAAAAAAAAGGAAATTATCCTAAATATAGAAAAGTTTCAAGATATGTATCACAAATGTTACTTAAGAAAAATTTTAGGCTGGGTATGGTGGCTAGCATTTGTAATCCTAGCACTTTGGGAGGTACAGGCAGGAGGATGGCTTGAGCCCAGGAGTTCAAGACCATCCTAGGCCACATAGTGAGACCCTGTCTCTACAAAAAATGAAAAAAAAATTAGCTGGGCATGGTGGCTCATGCTTGTAGTCCCAGCTACTTGGGATGCTGAGTTAGGAGGATCCCTTGAGCCTGAGAAGTCAAGACTGCAGTGAGTCAGGATTGTACCACTGTACGTCAGCCTGGGCAACAGAGAAAGATCCTGTCTCAAAAAATAAAAAAAAAATACTTTATAGTATATACGGCCTATGAGGTATTTATTGAACCTCGTTGTGGGTGGTTGGGGAGAGGGAGGAAGAAAAATAGGGAGAAGAGAAAGAGGAGAAGAAGGAAGGTAATATTAATAAAGTAAGTTTCCAAGTCTAATTATACCTGTGTGGAATAAAAAGACTTTTTCTCTTTATGTTCGTCTTATTAGCAATTGGTTCCAGGTGGTAAATTTCTGGGTGTTATCTTTCTGTATTTTTCAAATGTAATCACATTATCAAGTTTTTTTTAAAGAGACAGGGGTCTCACCATGTTGCCCAGGTTGGTCTCAAAGTCCTGGGCTTAAGCCATCCTCCCACCTGTGCCTCCCAAAGTGCTGGGGATTACAGGCATGAGCCACCATGCCTGGCCATTACTGAATGGTATAAAAAATCTTTTAAGGGCCGGGCGCAGTGGCTCAAGCCTGTAATCCCAGCACTTTGGGAGGCCAAGACGGGCGGATCACGAGGTCAGGAGATCGAGACCATCCTGGCTAACACGGTGAAACCCCGTCTCTATTAACAATACAAAAAACTAGCCAGGCGAGGTGGCGGGCGCCTGTAGTCCCAGCTACTTGGGAGGCTGAGGCAGGAGAATGGTGGGAACCTGGGAGGCGGAGCTTGCAGTGAGCTGAGATCCGGCCACTGCACTCCAGCCTGGGCGACAGAGCGAGACTCCATCTCAAAAAAAAAAAAATCTTTTAAATCATAGTAGAAAATTCAGTATTTACTTGATATATCCCTTGATAAACCGATAGGGTAATATGGAAAATAAGAGGGAAAAAAGCCTCTTAAGAAAGATCACATCCCAGCCTGGCCAACGTGGTGAAACCCCATCTCTACTAAAAGTAAAAAATTAGCCAGGCATGGTAGCACACGTGTGTAATTCCAGCTACTAGGGAGGCTGAGGCAGGAGAACTGTTTGAACCCAGGGGGCAGAGGTTGCAGTGAGCCAAGATCGTGCCACTGCACTCCGCCTGGGTGACAGAGCGAAACTCCGTATCAAAAAAAAAAAAAAATCACATATATAAAAATACACTTTTGACCAAGCGTGGTGGCTCACACCAGTAATCTCAGGACTTCGAGTGGCCAAGGCAGGCAGATCATTTGAGGCCAAGAGTTCAAGACCAGCCATGGCCAACATGGCAAAACCCCAACTCTACTAAAAATACAAAAACTAGCTGGGTGTGGTGGTGCATGCCTATAATCCTAGCTTGTCTGGTGGCTGATGCACAAGAATTGCTTAAGCCCAGGAGGCAGAGGCTGCAGTGAGCCGAAATCTAGCCACTATACTTCAGAGTGAGATGCTGTCTCAAAAAAAAAAAAAAAAAATTATACACACACACACTCTCTCTCTCTCTTTCAGGGTTGGGTGTAGGAGCTTATGCCAGTAATCCCAGTTACTCAGGAGGCCAAGGTGGGAGGATCACTTGAGGCCAGGAGTTCAAGACCAGCCTGGGTAATAAAGCAAGACCCCTGTCTCTACAAAAAATAAAAAAATTGCTAGGCATACTGGCATGCACCTGTCCCAGCTACTCAGGAGGCAAGGGGATCGCCTGGGAGGCGGAGGTTGTAGTAAGCTGAGATTGTACCAGTGCACTCCAGTCTGGGTGACAGAGTGATACCCAGTCTCAAAAATAAAAAATAAAAACAAAATAAAATCACTCCAGCTCATGACTCTGACAAGTAATTCCTTCGCCTCCCTCATATCCCATATCCACTCATCCCTAGTCCTATCAATTTCTTTCAGTGAAGACTCATGCTTTCTTTGGTTCTCACAGGAACCACCTGGTCAAGAAACTTATGTCACACTCCTAAACAACCATCTTAACCTAAAATTTGTCTCTATCCTTCTTGTTTTTTTTTTTTTTTTTTTGAGACAGAGTCTCCCTCTGTCGCCAGGCTTGAGTGCAGTGGTACAATCTCGGCTCACTGCAACATCCACCTGCCGGCTTCAAGTGATTCTCCTGCCTCAGCCTCCCGAGTAGCTGAGATTACAGGTGCCAGCCACTATACCCGGCTAATTTTTGTATTTTTAGTAGAGACAGAGTATCACCATCTTGGCCAGGCTGGTCTTGAACTCCTGACCTCGTGATCCACCTGCCTTGGCCTCCCAAAGTACTGGGATTACAGGTGTGAGCCACCGCACCTGGCAACACATATTACTTTCTTACTTGCAGCTTTTCCTAGGTCAAAGTAAACTGCTTACCATTCACTGTGGATAACTCATACTTTGCCATCTTAACACCCTTTGCCCTTATGCCTGTAATCTCAGCACTTTGGAGCTTAAAGCAGAGCAGAGCCTGTCTCCAGGATTCATAAACTGTGTGACCTTGGACAAGTTATAAATTTCTTCTGAAAAATCTCTCAGGGTGTATAAAGATCAAATGAGGTAAAATGCATAAAATAAGCCTGGTTGTTGTTATTAAGAAGTGAGGCAGCCAGTTACAGTGGCTCAGGCCTGTAATCCGAGAACTTTCGGAGGCTGAGGCAGGCAGATCACGAGGTCAAGAGCTCGAGACCATCCTGGCCAACATGGTGAAACCCCATCTCTACTAAAATACAAAATTAGCTGGGCATGGTGGCGCGTGCCTGTAGTCCCAGCTACTTGGAAGGCTGAGACAGGAGAATCACTTGAATCCAGGAGGCGGAGGTTGCAGTGAGCCGAGATTGCACCACTGCACTCCAGCCTGGGCAACAGAGCAAGACTCCATCTCAAAAAAAAAAAATAAGTGAGGTCAGGTGCAGTGGTGGCTCATGCCTGTAATCCCAGCACTTTGGGAGGCTGAGGCGGGTGGATCATCTGAGATCAGGAGTTTGAGACCAGCCTGGCCAACATGTGAAATCCTGACTCTACTAAAAATACACAAATTACGCCAGGCACAGTGGTTCACTCCTGTAATCCCAGCATTTTGGGAAGCTGAGGCAGGTGGATCATCTGAGGTCAGGAGTTCAAGACCAGCCTGGCCAACGTGGTGAAACCCCGACTGTACTAAAAATACAAAAATTAGCCGGGTATGGTCATGGGCCCCTGTAATCCCAGCTACTCAGGAGGCTGAGGCAGGAGAATTACTTGAACCCAAGAGGCATAGGTTGCAGTGAGTGGAGATTGCGCCACTGCACTCCAGCCTGGGTGACAGAGTGAGATCTCAAAAAAAAAAAAAAAAAAAAAAATTAGGCAGGCGTGGTGGTGCACACCTGTAGTCCCAGCTACTCAGGAGGCTGAGGTGGGACGACTGCTTGAGCCTCGGAGGTAGAGATTGTAGTGAGCCAAGACTGCACCACTGCACTCCAGCCAGGGTGACAGTAAATGAGTTAAGAGGTTAATAGGTGAGGCAGTGAGGAGAGATTCCTGTTTCAAAAAATTTCAAATGGTAAAAAACTAAAATCATTTTTTTAAAATGTGGGAAATGGGATAAGGGAAGGAGATTTTCTCTCTCTTTTTTTTGAGACAGAGTCTTGCTCTGGTGCCCAGGCTGGAGTACAATGGCTCGATCTCGGCTCACTGCAACCTTCTCCTCCCAGGTTCAAGCAATCCTTCTGCCTCAGCCTCTCGAGTAGCTGGGATTATAGGCAGGCACCGCTACGCCTGACTAATTTTTATATTTTTTGTAGAGACTGGGTTTCACCATATTGGCCGGGCTGGTCTCGAACTCCTGACCTCAAGTGATCCACCTGCCTTGGCCTCCAAAAGTGCTGGGATTACAGGCGTGAGCCACTGCGCCAGGCCTGGAAGTGAAATTTTCTTCTCAAAGAGAGTGAGGCTTGAGTATGATGATAAACTGAAGAGAAGGAGCTAGTGGAATAGAAGAAGTTATAGGGAAGGAAGGAATTAACCAAAAGGGACAAAGTCCCAAGAGGAGCTTGGACTGACAGCATATCTCTCTGTCTAAGATTAGAAGGAAAGATGGCCAGAATATTTGTGGAGGTGGTGAGAATCTGACTCCAAAAGTGAAGGGGTATAGAGAATTTTTGAGGAGCAGAGCAAGCATTACAATAGCTACTGTGGGGAATGAATCAAGTTAAGAGTGGCAAAAAAAGCCAAGGACTCAGTTGGAATTGAAACTCAAGCATTCACAGCAGTGCCAATCTGTGCTGATTTACAACCTTCTACCCTCCACTAGCAGTGCTCAACATGGAGTGACTAGAGATTAGAATATCCAGGATAGAAATGAAAAAGGACAAGGGGAACAGGATTTTGAGAGTACTAGCGAGAGGGGCTTTAGGGATGTGATCAGAAGTTCAAGTTGAGTGGACAAAGGTAAAGAAAGGTAGTATACAGACATGGGGCGGTGATCAAAGGCAGGCTTCTAACAGAACAGAATTGAGAAAATAGGGTAGAAAAACTCTCTAAGCCAAAAACAGAAAAGGGTGAGAGAGGTGAAAGGTGGGCCAGAATTGTGCCAGCAAAGTGTAAGAGAATAGGGGGTTCAAGAATTCAAGAGAAGTTCAGGGTTGGGTGGTGGCAAACTCCAAGGCCTCGTTCTGGCATGGACAGATAAAAAAAAAATGAAGGTGAAAGATACTGGAAGCCAGGCTAGAGGGTACACTGTCCACATTGACAGGCAGTGTAATCACCTGGAAGACTGGAGGGCACTGATACAGACTGTGAATCAAGTGGCAAAGTCCTCACTGAAGATGATTGTTGGTAGGTGAGAGCTAAGGAATGGTGAAAAACCTTGAAAGAAAAAGGATTTTTTGCATAAGAATGGTACCAATTTGCTGTTGTAAAATTTGTCCCAAGAGAGACAATCTAATAAGACACAGACAAACTCTGCTTTAGAAGATAATAATATATATATTTCTTTAAAATTGTGGTTTCGGCCAGGCACAGTGGCTCACACCTGTAATCCCAGCACTTTGGGAGGCCGAGGTGGGTGGATCACCTGAGGTCAGGAGTTCCAGACCAGCCTGGCCAACGTGGCAAAACCCCATCTCTACTAAAAATACAAAAATTAGCTGGGTGTTGTGGCACACGCCTGTAATCCCAGCTAACCAGGAGGCTGAGGCAGGGGAATCACTTGAACCTAGGAGGTGGAGGTTGCAGTGAGCTGAGATCGAGCCACTGTACCCCAGCCTGGACGACAGAGCAAGACTCTGCCTCAAAAAAAAAAAAAAAATTGTGCTTTCTAGGAACCTTAAAACAAACTAGGAGTAACTAGAAACAATTAACTATTTTTTTTGTTGTTGTTGTTGTTTTAAGTAGAAGTAAAAATGCCCAACTAAGAATAAAAGTTACTTAGCTGCAAACAGATACCTGAGCCCAGAAAACAGGTTACACAACACCATGAACACACTATTAAGACATGTGAAGAGCAAAGGTCAAGAACAAGGAAACATACACACGTCAGCAGATTTATTTATTGCACCAATACCAAACAGGAAAAGTCTCTATGCAGATCAGAAAAGTGATCTACTCAAGTAACATGAAAATTAGTGCAAAGGATGTAATGGAACAGAATCTCAGATTACAAGTAACTTCTTAAAGCCTTGTTCCATTAAACTTATATGGATGGCTCATTTAAATGAAATATCCTGGATACATAAATCCATAGAGTAAGTATATTAGTGGTTTTCAGACTGAAGGAAGGAAAAATGGGGAATGATTGCTAATGGGTACTGGGTTTCTTTTTGGGATGATCATATGTTCTGGAATTAGATAGTGGCTATGTTTACACAACATTGCGACTATACTAAAAACACTTAATTGTACAATTTTAAAAGGTCGATTTTACGGTTTATCAACTATATCTCAAAAAAGCTATTATAGAAAAATGTTTAAAGCAAATTTTAAAAGGCTTATATGGCATTTATTATTTAAAACTGATTTACATGAGTAATTACACAAAACCATTTACTTTTGTTTTTGTTTGAGACGGAGTTTCGCTCTGTCACCCAGGATAGAGTGCACTGGTGTGATCTCTGCTCACTGCAAGCTCCGCCTCCTGGGTTCACACCATTCTCCTGCCTCAGCATCCTGAGTAGCTGGGACTATAGGTACCCGCCACCACACCCAGCTAATTTTTTGTATTTTTAGTAGAGACATGTTAGGCATGTTAGCCAGGATGGTCTTGATCTCCTGACCTAGTGATCCGCCCTCCTCAGCCTCCCAAAGTGCTGGGATTACAGGTGTGAGCCACTGCGCCCGGCCACTTTTTATTTTTTTGACACAGTCTCCCTCTCACCCAGGCTAGAGTTCAGGAGCATGGTCTCTGCTCACCGCAACCTCAATCTCAGGGACTCAAGCAATCCTCGCACCTCAGCCTCCTGAGTACCTGGGACTACAGGCATAGGCCACACTATGCCTGGCTCATTTACTTTTTAAAACCATATATTAATGGCCAGGCACAGTGGCTCACGCCTATAATCCCAGCACTTTGGGAGGCCAGGGCGGGCAGATCACCTGAGTTCAGGAGTTTGAGACCAGCCTGATCAACATGGAGAAACCCCGTCTCTACTAAAAAAACAGAAATTAGCATGCTGTGGTGGCGTACGCCTGTAATCCCAGCTACTCAGGAGGCTGAGGCAGGAGAATCGCTTGAACCTGGGAGGCAGAGGTTGCAGTGAGCCAAGATCACGCCACTGCACTCCAGCTGGGGTGACAGAGCGAGACTCTGTCTCAAAAAATAAATAAATAAATAAATATTTAGTTCGTGACCAGCTTTGGCAACATGGAAAAACCACATTTCTATAAAAAAATATAAAAATTAACCAGACGTAATAGCATGTACTTGGTGACAGTGAGACCCTATCTCAAAAAAAAAAAAAAAA